>NC_037682.1:35880429-35993331 GCF_003255815.1 Theropithecus gelada
AGGGGGGAGGGATTGCATTGGGAGTTATACCTGATGTAAATGACGAGTTGATGGGTGCAGCAGACCAACATGGCACAAGTATACATATGTAACAAACCTGCAGGTTATGCACATGTACCCTACAACTTAAAGTATAATAATAATAAATTAAAAAAAAAATCATATGTAGTCCTAAAACACTAAGAGGTTAATGTTTTAGTTTATCTCCTTAATTTTTTCCCAAACACCTCTGTGGGTATGTTTATATACTTTTAAAAATTATATAAGTGAGCCTATTGCATATTTATATGTAATATATTTGTAAATACTGATTTTATTGAACATTTTATCAGAGCTTTTTACTGTTTCATTAAGTAATCTTCAAAAACATCCTTTATATTTGTTAAATGTACCATTATATCCAGTAGTTTCTTACACAACAGTGATTTCATAGTATTATTTATGGGTGGTGTACTAGCCTATTCTCACACTATTATAAAGACATACCTGAGACTAGGTAATTTATAAAGAAAAGAGGTTTACTTGGCTCATGGTTCTGCTGGCTGTACAGGCTTCTGTTTCTAGGGAGATCTCAGGAAACTTACAATCATGGCGGAAGGCAAAGGGGAAGTAGGCATGGTTTTCACATAGCCAGCAAGAGGAAGAGAGAGTGAAGGAGAAAGTGCTACACACTTTCAATCAGCCAAATTTCATGAGAACTCACTCGCTATCAGGAGAACAGCAAGGGGGAAATCTGCTCCCATGATCAAATCACCTCCCGCCAGGTCCCTCCCGCACCTTTGGGTATTATAATTGAACATAAAATTTGGGTGGGGACACAGAGAAAACTGTATCAGCTACCATATGCCCATCTAGAGAGGTGAAGTGACTTCCCCAAGCTGATGCAGCAAGTGATGAAGGCAGGATTGCCTGATGCCTTTGTCCTTAAGGACATATGTGTCTATGTGTCCCTAAGGACATGCCAGTTACTTTCCACTATATCTTTTAAGTCTTTATTTTGAAAATAAGTTTCAAAAGTGTGCTGCAAGGCTTTCTGTCAACTTATGATGAATTTTGCCCTGCTTCCTGACTTTCAATATTTTGAAATATTTAAATATTTCAAATATTTTGCTTGGAATTTGCTGGCATTTCCCTTTGAAAGAAAGCAAGCTTGGTGTATAAGAATACAGGATTCATTTGCCTTATTTTGAATCTTGGCTTTTCCACTTACTACTTGTGCCATCTTGGACAAGTTATTATACTTTTCTATGTCTCCAATTCCTCAGATTTAAAATAAGAACAATAGTTCCTAATTCCTATGGCTGTTACGAGAATCAAATGAATTTATTTATATTATTTTAGTTCTAATTCCTATGGCTGTTACGAGAATAAAATGAATTTATGTTATTTTTTTATTGCTGTGTAACAAATTACCAAAAATTTTTAAAAACTTAGAATTTTCAAACCACACCTAGTTATTTTCTCAACATTTCTGTGGGTCAGAGGCATAGCACAATTCATTTCTATGATTTGGGTATTATCCCAAGGCTGAGATCAAACCATAGTCCAGGCTGAGCACTTTGCTAGAGGCTCTGGGGAAAAGTCTGCTTCTGAGTTCATTCTTCCTGGCAGAATTTAGCTTCTTGTGGTTATAATACTGAGATTCCTGTTTCCTTTTTGGCTTTCTGCTGGGGGTCACTCTCAGCTCCTAGACGCCACCTGTATTCCTTGATGCACTGCCTGCTCCATCTTTAAACCAATGATTATATGTCAAATAATTTGTATACCTCAAATCTTTGACTTCCTTCAGTTACTGGCCAGATAAAAGATTCCTCTTTTAGAGGGTTCAGGTGATTTGGTCAGGTCCACCCAGAAAATCTCCTTACCTTACACTCAGTGCCATGCTGTAAAATATAACCTACTCACAAGTATAAAATCCATCAAATTCATTTCACAATTCATGCCCTTATGCAGGATATGTATGATAGCAGGTGCAAAATCTTGGAGAATATATGAGAATTCTGCCTACAATATTGTGTTTGTGAAGCACTTAGAAAATTTGCCACTCACCTAAGTACTTAATAACTGTTGGATATTGCTATTTTATACCTTAAGAGCTAATATATGGCATTCTTCAATATATAGAATCATTAATATTTAGAATCAACAATATATGGTAAAATTAAAACCTGCACACACATTTTAATTTTCTTAGGAAAAAGTTTGAATGATGACTAAAACAATTAAGCTTCAGCAAAGCATAAGTAAGATATTGTCTGAAAAGCTACTTTATATAATAGAATCCAGAGCTATTTGGGTTCTCTCAACCATGTGCATCTTCTGCCTTCTTCTGGTCCTTTGGAGCATGGCAGGGGAATTATTTTCTTTAATAAGGGAGAAAACTAAAAACAGGTCATTTTTTTCTGCGTGAATATCACAGTATCTTTGTTGATCTTAATTTTTGAGTATTCAGTTCAAAATTTTCAGCATTAATTGCCACATGCATTTTAGTTAATGTTTTCAAGTAAGTAGCAAGAAGATATCCATTATGCAGATGTTATTGTCTTGAATGTCCTTCAGCCGCTGGCCCCCCAATTACAGGACTGATTTGCAGCTGTTGCCATGGGGCCTGTTTTAAGGCACATGGGTTGTTTAAGCAAACCAGACTAAAATGAGTCCATCAAAATAGTGGGACCATCAGTCTACCAGAGTGTCATGAGTCTCCAGAAAAGTTACAGAAAGTTAAATACTTTTTTGAGACTTTCAGAAACTTCCTATGATGAATAAGTTCTCACTGTTTCTATTTACAACTGTTCATGAAGTGACGTTTTCTCAATGATTTTGTTGGAATTAGGTAGATTTGGACAGCTGTTTTCATAACGGTTTCAGTGTCATGAATTGAGTAGAATTCATGACAATTCTACTCAATATATTTATCTGTATTGTGGTCATTTGCATAATTTCATTGCCCATTTTCTCATTTTCAAATTGAAATTCCTTAGGCTTGGCTCAACAACTACATTTCCCTCATAGCTCCAGGATAATCACTCTACGAGGAAGTACCTGGTTAATATTTCTTAAAACTGTTAATGTGATGCTTTAAAAGGGAAAAATAATAATAAAAGTGTTTGTTGTGGATTCTGCTGTAATTACAGAATGATAAAGTAAGGAGAGAAACTTAGAATCTCAACTTCTTATCATAAATAAGAAAACCAAGTATCAAAAATTAGAATGCCTCAGATCACATTGCAAATCATCCAGGATATTTCTCCTTCTTAACTATTTAATTTCTCTGGATTATAGTGAATAGTTTTTTATTGTTGTTGTTGTTGTTTTCATTTGTTTTGTTTGTGAGTACTTCACAAACAAAGTTTATACTCTGGGGCTGTAGCTTTACGGGTTCCCATTCATTGTATGGTCCTGCTTATATTCTGGAGCATTTGCTCCAGATAATTTAAAAAAAAAAAAAAGAAGAAGGCAGATAATGCCTGCTTGCTTATGAACTAGTTTGATAACTAGTGTATTAGTCCATTTTCATGCGGCTGATAAAGACATTCCCAAGACTGGGCAATTTATAAAAGAAAGAAGTTGAATTGGACTTATAGTTCCACTTGACTGGGGAAGCCTCACAATCATGGTGGAGAGCAAGCCCCATCTTACATGGATGGCAGCAGGCAAAGAGAGAATGAGGAAGACACAAAAGTAGAAACGCCTGATAAAACCATCAGATCACGTTATTCACTACCATGAGAACAATATGGTGGAAACCACCCCCATGATTCAATTATGTCCCACCGGGTCCCTCCCATAACACGTGGGAATTATGGGAGTACAATTCAAGATGAGAATTGGGTGGTGACACATAGCCGAACCATATCATTCCACCCCAGCCCCTGCCAAATCTCATGTCCTCACATTTCAAAACCAATTATGTCTTCCCAACAGTCCCCCAAAGTCTAAGCTCATTTCAGCATTAACTCAAAATCCACAGTCCAAAGTCTCATCTGAGACAAGGCAAGTTCCTTCTGCTTATAGGCCTGTAAAATCAAAAGCAAAGTAGGTATTTCCTAGATACAATGGGGGAACAGACATTGGGTAAATACAATCATTCCAAATTGGAGAAATTGGCCAAAACAAAGGGGCTACAGGGCCCGTGCAAGTCTGAAATCCAGCAGGGACGTCAAATCTTAAAGCTCTAAAATAATCTCCTTTATGTCTCACATTCAGGTCACGCTGATGCAAGTTCCCATGGTCTTGGGCAGCTCCACCTTTGTGGTTTTGCAGGGTAAGCCTCCCTCCTGGCTGCTTTCATGGGCTGGCATTGAGTGTCTGCAGCTTTTCCAGGCACATAGTGCAGGCTGTAGGTAGATCTACCATTCTGGGGTCTGGAGGACAGCAGCCCTCTTCTCACAGCTCCATTGGTCAGTGCCTCAGTAGGGACTCTGTATGAGGGCTCCAACTCCACATTTCCCTTCTGCTCTGCCCTAACAGAAGTTCTGCATGAGAGCCCCACCTCTGCAGCAAACTTCTGAAATCTAGGTGGAGGTTACCAAATCTCAATTCTCGACTATGGGTCTGTGCACCCACAGGCTCAATACCATGTGGAGCTGCCAAGGCTTGGGGCTTGCACCATCTAAAGCCATGGCCCGAGCTCTACATTGGTCCCTTTCAGCCATGACTGGAGTGACTGGGACGCAGGGCACCAAGTCCCTATGCTGCACACAGCTCAGGGAACCTGGGCCTCGCCCTGCAAAACCACTTTTTCCTCCTAGGCCTGTGATGGGAGGGGCTGCCGTGAAGGCCTATGACATGCCCTGGAGAAGTCTTCTCCATTGCCTTGGGGATTAACATTTGTCTCCTCCTTACCTGTGCAAATTTCTGCAGCCCATTTGAATTTCTCCTCAGAAAATGGGATTTTCTTTTTTATCACATTGTCAGGATGCAAATTTTTCAAACTTTTATGCTCTGTTTCCTCTTTTAAACTGAATGCTTTAAACCACACCCAAATCACCCCTGGAATGCTTTGCTGCTGAGAAATTTCTTCTGTCAGATACCCTAAATCATTCCTCTCAAGTTCAAAGTTCCACAAGTCTTGAGCAAAATGCTGCCAGTCTCTTTGCTAAAATATAACAGGAGTCACCTTTGCTCTAGTTCCCAACAAGTTCCTCTTCTCCACCTGAGACCACCTCAGACTGGACCTTATTGTCCATGTCACTATCAGCATTTTGGACAAAGCCATTCAACAAGTCTCTAGGAAGTTCCAAACTTTCCCACATCTTCCTGTCTTCTTCTGAGCCCTCCAAACGGCTCCAACCTCTGACTATTACTCAGTTTCAAAGTCACCTCCACATTTTCAGGTATCTTTTCACCAATGCCCCACTCTACTGGTACCAATTTGCTGTATTAGTCCATTTTCACACTGCTGATAAAGACATACCCAAGACTGAACAATTTACAAAAGAAAGAGGTTTAATTGGACTCACAGTTTCAGTTGGCTGGGGAAGCCTCACAATCATGGTGGAGAGCAAGCCCCATCTTACCTGGATGGTAGCAGGCAAAGAGAGAATAAAGAAGACACAAAAGTGGAAACCCCTGATAAAACTATCAGATCTCATGAGAATTATTCACTACCACGAGAACAGTTTGTTAGAAACCGCCCCCAGGATTCAATTATCTCCCACCAGCTTCCTCTCACAACACGTGGGAATTATGGGAGTACAATTCAAGATGAGATTTGGGTGGTGACACATAGCCAAACCATATCAACTAGTATCACAGCTGAAAAATTAACTTCCTATAGCAGGAACCTGGTAGATTTTAAAACTCAAAGAAAATAGGTGTGTGTTGGGGGAGGAGGATCCACTTGAGCAGAAATACCCAACACAATCCCTTTCATGGGACCTGAGTCTCCCCTAAGCAACTGCTATTTTGTAATGAGAATATTTTGATTTATTTTGTGTAACAGGAAACCCCTTAAGCAAATACTACATTGTAACAAATCTTCGTTTCTTAAGTTCACAGATTGTCTCCAACAGTGATATGTGTAAGATTGTCTCCAACAGTGATATGCGTATTAAGTGAAAAGGCCAGTGTAAATTCCTTAAAGTATAAGCAGGTTGTAGTTAAATTCCAATTGTTTTAAATACAAAACCAGTTACATTTTCCAATGGACCAGAACAGAGAACCCAGAAATAAACCTGCACACCTACAACCATCAGATCTTGGACAAAATCAACAAAAATAAGCAATGGGAAAAGGACTCCCTATTCAATAAATGGTGCTAGGATAACTGGCTAGTCATATGCAGAAGAATGAACCTGAACCCCTACCTCTCACCATATACAAACATTATCTTAAGATGGCTTAAGGATTTAAATGCAGGACATCAAACTATAAAAAAGTCCTAGAATAAAATCAAGGAAATACCCTTCTTGACATTGGCTCTGGCAAATAATTTACAGCTAAGTCCACTAAAACAAATTGCAACAAAAGCAAAAACTGACAAGTGGGACTAAAATTAAAGAGCTTCTACATGGCAAAAGAAATTACCAACAGAGGAAACTGGTAGTCTACTGAATGGGAGAAAAGAAAGATTCATAAACAATGACCCTGGCAAAGGTCTAATACCTAGAATCTTAAAGAAACAAGCAAAAGACAAATAATCCAATTAAGAAATAGGCAAAGGACATGAGCAGACATTTCTCAAAGAAGGACATGCAAGAAGTGAATAAGCATATGAAAAAATGCTCAACAACAATATTAATCAAGAAATTCAAATCAAAACCACAATGAGATACTAGCTTATACCTATCAGAATTGTTATTATCAAAATGTCAAAAAATAACAGGTGCTGGCAAGGCTGAAGAAAAAGCTGATTTAGTTTGAATATTTGTCCCTGCCCAAATCTCATGTTGAATTGTAATCCCCAGTGCTGGAGGTGGGGCCTCGTGAGAGGTGTTTGAGTTTTGGGGGCAGATCCCTCATGGCTTGGTGCTATCTTCATGATAGTGAGTTCCCAGGAGATCTGGTTATTTAAAAGTATGTGGCATCTCCTCCCTGCACTCTTATTTGCTCTTGCTTTTGCCATGTGACCTGCCTGTTCCCCCTATGCCTTCTACCATGATTGAAAGTTGGCTGAGGCTACACCAGAAGCATGGCAGACGCCAGCACCATGCTTCCTATAAAGCCTGCAGAACCATGAGCTAATTTAAACCCCTTTTCTTTGTATTTACCCAGTCTCTAGTATATCTTCATAGCAATGCAAGAACAATATGATATAGAAAATTAGTACTGAGGTGTGGGGCATTGTTGTAAAGATACCTGAAAATGTGGAAGTGGCTTTGGAACTGAGTACCAGGTAGAGGTTATGAGAGTTTGGAGGGCTCAGAAAACAGGAAAATAGAAGAAAGTTTGGAATTTCTTAAAAACTGGTTAATTGGTTGTGATCAAAATGCTCATAGTGATATGGACAGCAAAGTCCAGACTGCCAAGGTCTCAGATGCAAATGAAGAACCTACTGGGAACTGGAGCAAAAGTCATGAGTGTTAAGCCTTAGTAAACAGCTTGGCTGCATTCTGTCCATACCCTGTGGATGTGTGTGGATGTTTGAACGTCAAAGTGATGGATTAGACTATCTGGCAGATTAAATTTCTAATCAGCAATGCATTGAAGATGTGAATTGGCTGCTTCTAACAACCTAAGCTCAGATATGGGAGCAAAGAAATGATTTAAAGTTTGAATTTATATTTATACAGCATGTACAGCATAATAGTTCAGAAAATTTGCAGACTGGCTCTGTGGTAGAGAAAGTAAAAGCTTTTTTAGAACAAGAAATTAGCAGGTTGTGAAGCATCGAGGCCTTGAAGGCATTTCAGAGACATTCATGGTAGCCCTTTCCATCATGGGCCTGGAGGCCTAGGAGGGAATAATGGTTTCACAGGCCTGGCCCAGGTCCCCACTGCCCCGTACAGCCTTGAGAAACTGCTTCCTGAATCCAGACCACTACACCTTCAACTGGGGTTCAAAAGGGCCCAGATACAACTTGAGCTGCCACTTTGGATGATGCTAAGCCATAAACCTTGGTGGCTTCTACATGGTGTGAGGCCTGCAGGCACACAAAATGCAAGAGTGAATGAAGCTTGGCAGCATCTGCCTAGATTTCAGAGGATGTATGAGAAAGCCTGGGTTTCCAGGCAAAAACCTGCTGCAGGAATGAGCCCTCACAGAAAACCTGTACTAGGGCAGTGCAGAGAGGAAATGTGGGGTTGGAGGCCCCATACAGAGTCCCCAGTGGAGAACTGCCTAATGGAGCTATGAGAAGGGGACCACTGTCCTTCAGAAGGAAGAATGGTAGATTCACTGGCAGCTTGCAGCTTGTGCCTGGAAAAGCCACAGACACTCAACAACCTGTGAGAGCAGCCACTGGGACTGAAACCTATAAAGCCACAAGAGTAGAGCTGCCCAAGGCCTTGGGAGGCCACCTCTTGCACCAGTGTGCCCTGGATATGGAACATAGAGTCAAAGGAGATGTGCCCTGGATATGGAACATAGAGTCAAAGGAGATTATTTTGGAGTTTTAAGATTTAAGGACTACTCTGCTGGGTTTTGAAATTGCATGGGACCTGTAGCCCCTTTCTTTTGACCATTTTTTTTTTTGTGGGGGGGAATGGGAATGTTTGCACAAAGCCGATACCACCATTGTGTTTCAGAGGTAAATAACTTGATTTTAATTTCATAGGCTTGTAGGTGGAAGAGACTTGCCTTGCCTCAGATGTGACTTTGGACTTTTAATGCTGGAACGAGTTAAGACTTTGGGAGACTGTTGGGAAGGCATGATTGTATTTTGCAATGTGAGAAGAACATGATATTTGGGAGGGGCCAGGGGCAGAATGATATAGTTTGGATATTTGTCCTTCAAATCTCATGTTTAATTGTAATCCCCAGTGCTGGAGGTGAGGCCTTGTGGGAGATGTTTCTGTCATGGGGGCAGATCTCTCATGGTGGATTAGTCTGTTCTCATACTGCTAATGAAGACATACCCAAGATTGGGTAATTTGTAAAGAAAAGAGGTTTAATTGACTCACAGTTCCAAATGGCTAGGGAGGCCTCACAATCATGGCAGAAGGCAAAGGAGGAGCAAAGTCACGTCTTGCCTGGTGACAGGCAAGAGAGAGCATGTGCAGGGAAACTCCCCTTTATAAAACCATCAGATCTCATGAGACTCATTCACTATCACGAGAACAACATGGGAAAGACCTGCTCCCATGATTCAGTTACCTCCCACCAGATCCCTCCCATGACATGTGGGAATTATGGGAACTACAATTCAAGATGAGATTTGGGTGGGGACACAGCCAAACTCTATCACATAGTGTGGAGCTATCTTCATGATAGTGAGTTCTTGCAAGATCTGATTGTTTAAAGGTGTTAGCAGCAGCCCCGACACCACCCACTCTCCTGTTTGCTCCTGCTTTCACCATGTGATGTGCCTCTTACCCCTTTGCCTTCTGCCATAATTGAAAGCTGCCTAAGACTTTACCAGTAGCCAAGCCAAAACCATACATTTTGTAAATCTTGCAGAATCATGAGCCAATTAAACATTTTTTCTTTATAAATTACCCAGCCTCAGGTATTTATTTATAGCAATGCTAGAAGGAAATAATTAGGAATGTTTATACACCGTTGCTGGGAATGTAAACTAGTTAAGCCATTATAGAAAGCAGTTTTGAGATTTCTCAAAGAACTCAGAACTACCATTCAACCTAGCAGTTCCACTACTAGGTATATACGCAGAGGAAAAGAATTCATTCTATCAAAAAGACATATGTACTTGTATGTTCATTGCAGTACTATTCACAATAGCAAAGACATGGAATCAATCTAGGTGCCCCTCAACAGTGGACTGGATAAAGGAAATATGGTACACATACCATGGAATACTATGCAACCATAAAAACAAATGAAGTGCTTTTCAGCAACATGGATGGAGCTGGAGACCATTATCCTAAGTAAACTAATGCAAGAACAGAAAATCAAACACCACATGTACTCACTTTGAATATTGAATACACATAGACATAAACATGGGAACAATAGACATTGGAGACTACTAGACAGGGCAGAGATGGTGCAGGGCAATGGTTGAAAAGCCACCTGTTGGGTACTATGCTCATTACCTCCATGACAGGATCATTTGTACCCCAAACCTTAGCATTACACAATATACCTATGTAACAAATCTGTATATGTACCCTTTAATTTATAATAAAATATGAAATTATTAAAAAATATATACATACATATGTAATAAAATTGTGTGACAGGTGGCATTTTCATTCCTCATAATATTTTATCCCCTGATGTTAAATCTGTGAATATATTCTGTTGCATGTCAGCAGGAACTTTAAGGTTCCTAATTGGCTGATCTTAAAATACAGAGGTTATTCACCATTATCTGGTTGGACCTGATGCAATCAAATAGACCCTTAAAAGTAGAAGACGGAGGCAGAAGAGAAATAGTGACGAAATGGAGAAAAGGCAAAAGAGTCAAAGTATGAGAGGGACTCGCCCCAACATTGCTGGCTTTGAAGTAAAAGAAGGCAAAAATCAAGGAAAGCAGGCAGCTTCTAGAAGCCATCAATGATCCTTAGATGACAGCTAGCATGGAAACAGATACCCTGTTTCTACAACTACATAGAACTGAATTATGCCATATATATATATATATGTGTGTGTGTGTGTGTGTGTGTGTATGGAGAAAGAGCAAGAGAGATTGATTGAGAGTCTGTCTCTGTTGCCCTGATTAGAGTATAGTGGCATGATCATGACTCATTGTAACCTCTGCCTTCTGAGCTCAAGCAATCCTCCTGGCTCAGCCTCCCAAGTAAAGTAGCTAGGACAAGAGGCATGTGGCACCACACCCAGCGAACTTTTAAATTTTTTGTAGAGATGAGGTCTCACTATATGCTCAGGCTGGTCTCAAACTCCTAGACTCAAACAACAGTCCTCTTGCCTTGGCCTATCAAAATGCTGAGATTACAGGCATGAGCCACTGTGCCCAGTCCAAATGATATAAATTATCCTGGAAATAGATTGTTCTGCAGAGCCTCCAAAAAGGAACACACCCCTGTAGACATTTTTATTTTGGTCCTTTGAAACTTAGATAAACAAACTGAGCCTTCCAGACTCTGACCTAGAAAACTGTGGTGTTGATAAATGGCTGTTGCTTTAAGCTGTTAAATTTGTGGTAAATTGTTACACAACAATATTAAGCTAATACAAATAGCTCTTAATGGTTTTTTAAGAGGATTGGTGGATTACTTTTGTCTAGGCACCCCAGTCCCTAAATGCTTTGTCTTTCTTGACAAGAATCCGTACTACACATAGCTGGTCATAAAAAAGAAAGCATGGTGATTTAATCTCTGGCAGGTAGATTGAAACAACAGAAGACAAACTGGGGCCCTGACAGTTTTTTTCCACCTCTAAGAACTGCTAGTCAAAGTATAATTTCTCAAGCAAGTGAGGATGAGCCCAGTTTCTTAGGCAAAGAACAGATTGTCCATTTCATTTCCTCACACCCCTTCTTTGTTATCAATCAGCTATTTCCTCACACCCCTTCTTTGTTATCAGCATATGCCAACCACTTTGTATATTCATTCTAACACCTCATTCTCAATCTTGGCTGGGAATCTTCTCTTTCCTCTCCCAGCGGGTCTAAAGAAGATGAGAGGAAGCATTTGGGTTTGCTTCTATTATACTCCATCTTGTGAGAATGTGTCACTGGGAAATAGCCCACTTAGGCAGAGATTGATTATAATCTGAATCCAGAAAATAGAAAGTAAGTCTTAGATGGATAGAATCAATAGGATGTCTATGGATATTAATTAGGATTAAATAGAGGATATACATGGTACACATATTTGTTCCATCATTTGAGCAGCTATATGAAATACATATTAATATTTTTGTTAATATATTTATTTTAATTTTTATAACTAATATACTTAATTTTTAGTTTTAAATTTACAAAAAATTGGGCAGTGGTACAGAGTTCTATATATATCACGCCTCCCTCCCCACCAACACAGTTTCCCCTATTATTACATTCCCCTATTATTGCTTACATTAGTGTGGAGTATTTGTTACAAATAATAAATCAATATTGATACATTATCAACTAAAGCCCATAATTTAAGGCCTATTATTGTGTTCTACAGTTCTATATATTTTGACAAATGCATAATATTATCTGTCCACCACTATAGTATCATATAGAACTATAATCTTTTACAAAATACAGTATCATATAAAATCATATCATATAGGATCACACCGTTTGGATCCCCTATGCTTCACTTATTCATCCCTCCTCTTCCTCTCACTGAAACCTGTAGAATCACCAATCTTTTAACTTTCTTTATAATTTTGCCTTTCCCAAAATGCCATGTAGCCTTTTCAGGTTGGCTTCTTAAATGGAAATATGCATTTAAGGGTTCTTCCTGTCTTTTCATGGCTTAGTATTTTGTTTCTTTTTATCATTGGGTAATATTCCATTGTATGGCCATATCACAGTTTGTTTATCCATTTACCTATTGAAAGACATCTTGGTTCCTTCCAGTTTGGGGTTACTATGAATAAAGCTGGTATAACTACTCATGTGAAGACTTTTGTGTGGATGATATCTCCACTTTTCAAAGATGGCGTTATATTGTCTAGAAGAGATGTTTCTTTTTTGTCGAAGGGAATTTGGAATTTTAAAGGTGTGGTACTACTGACTTCTTTTCACTCCTTCCATCCCTCAGCCCCCCTAGAAATAGAGGAGCTTATCTGACCTGTCCATATATGGATATGATTGACATATCTTCCCTCTTCTTCCTCTTTAGCAAGGCTGTTCTTTCTGTATGAGCAAGTCCACCAGCATTAGCAGATTTTTGGCCATGTCCTAAAACCTGACCTCTGTTAGCAATAAAGGTCATCTTATGCTATCAACATTTAAATTTAATTATTTCTTCAACTTCTTCAAAACCTGAGCAGGGAAGAGGAATGCTATTTACCATGGGAATCTTCAGAGACTCCCACATAAATAAATCTCAGTTAAGTAATTTGTACAAAGTCAAGCAGTTGGCAAGTAGCAGAGCCAAAAATTAAATCTGAATTGATTGGAATCTTAAATCTCTTCTTGCTACCACATCATATTTTTCCAAAGCACTTTTCACACTAGTTCCCCTGGGTATTTATCATTACTCCTGGGGGAAATGAATTTTGATGTTCAAATAAACCTTGTAACATTTAATTAAAGTAAAGCTATTTTTTTTCCAGCATGTTAACTCTCTAAGAAAATGGATATAGTGTGCAGTGTTGCCTAAATTTACATGGACATGGAACTCCTTTAGAGAGTATTTCATGGGACAAATATTTTAGTTTCTGAATTTTTAGATCATTATTTCTTAGCCCTATCCATTTTAGAATGGTTGTTCACATTACCATTTCAGTGATACTTTAACCACCTCATCTACAAAAACTCTTTAGAGCAGTATTTCTTATAGCATATGCCACAAAACATCCTTCTATAAAATGGAGATAGGCCATATGCAGATAAGGCAGAGTATTAGGCTGTTCTTGCATTACCACAGGGAAATAGCAGAGACTGGGTAATTTAGAAAGAAAAGAAGTTTAATTGGTTCACAATTCTGTGGGCTGTACTAGCATAACACTGGCATCTGCTCATTTTCTGTGGAGGCCTGGGGGAGCTTTTACTCAGGCAGAAGGCAAAGTAGGAGCTTGCACATCACATGGCACTCCTGCACATCTCTTGTAGGAGTAAGGGGGAGGGAGTGCCAAGCAGTTAACTAGATCTCATGACAACTCACTCACTGTTGCGAGTACAGCACCAAGCCATGAGGTGTCCGCCCCCATGACCCAAACACCTCCCACCAGGCCCCACCCCCAACATGGGGGATTACAATACTACATGGGATTTGAGTGGGGACAAATATTCAAACTACATCATGGAGTCAATGGTAAAAAATGTTCAACAAAGTTAAAGATACTTCCTTATTGCAGGACTTCTCAGAGCCTTTATTATGCTACTCTGGTATTTCAAATTCCTGTAAGAGAACCATAGAATAAACATTTGTCGACGATATTTCAAACAGGACTCTTTTTTTTCCTTACAAAATGATCTTACATTTTGTCACAAACAATTTGAAAAATGCTTCTTTATAGCCAAATTACAATTTCTCCTAGTAGTATCATATATTCTCATCTCGTTGCAAAAGAGAAATAAATCGAAACTCTCAGTTATAGTGGCTTTTAAAAAAATGTACCATGGAGACAATTTGACCTTGATTGCAGATGGTCCTGTGCTTAAACTATTCCTCTTAAAGAACCACTCTGGACTTGGAAAGTTATTCTGCCTCCAGGGACGTAATGAAATGAAAGTTGCAAGGGGAGGTCTGTGTTGCCAGATATGCTGAGAGCAGCAATGTGGGGGTGACGCTCTACCCTCTTTTGAGGAGCCTTTGTAATTGAGAGGTTAGGAGTAAAGGGAAGCAAAAGCATCATTTTACAGCCCTATTGATATATTCTAGTCTTCGTCTTTACTGTTTCCATTCTAAGTGAATTGTAAATTTATTTATAGACACTACTGGGCACTTTACAAAGTATTTCACTGCTTGCCAATATCATTTTTTAATAACTGGCATTGAGGAGCTGCTTTAATAAAGCCCAGCTTTAATTTTCTTTTAAGTTAATTCATTTAGGTCACATCTGTAATAAGCAAAGGTTTTTGAACCTTGTAAAACGTATTCTCCCTTTTCAAATGAAAAATTATCCGTAGCATGTCAGAGTGGTTCTTAAATAAGAAGCCCAAACTGAAGCAGGTAAGAGGTAGAAAGGGAATGCATTAGAACTTAGTTTTCAACATTTGTGTTTAACACTTTGCAGCCATTTTTATTATCAATATATAGTACACTACAAACATTTTCAGCATCAATTATTTGTGAGTGAAGTCAAAGGTCCATGATGTTCTGCATTCTGTAATTTTGCTGAAGCAGTAGGTTAAATTACTTACAGAGAGACTGGTGTGTGGAGGCAAGTCACTTAGGTAGTGCATGCGACACTCCAGTATGTCCTCCCTATCACTGTCTAGCAAGGGGTGTGTGTGATGAGGCTTAATAAATGGTCCCCCAAATATATCTGCAACCCAATTCCTGGAACTTGTGAAGGTTACTTTATATAGCAAAGAAGACTTTGCATGTGTGATTAAGAATCTTGAGATGTGGGAAAATACTACAGATTATCTGGTTTAGCTCAGTGTAATCACAAGGATCCTTATAAAAAGGAGGCAGGAGGAGTCGGGGCAGACAAGAAGGTGATATGATTACTGAAGCAGAGACTGGACTGATGCACTTTGGAGTCACTGCCAAGAAATACAGGCAGCCACTAGAAGTTGAAAAGGCAAAACAAATTCTTCCTGCCTAGAATCCAGAATAAATTAGCTCTAACTACACCTTAACTTTAACCTTCTAAAAATGACTTCAGACTTCTGACTTCTGCAACTGTAAGAGAATAAATGAGCATTGTTTTAAGCCACTACATTTGTGGTAATTTGTTTAGCAGCCACAACAAACCAAGGCAAAAAGACAATTGAATGGACAGTCTCTGGACCAGTATTGCTAGAGACGAGGTCCTGGCTCCAGTATATACTAGCTGTCAGACCTGGGAGACTTTGGCACTAGCCCTTACTCTCATTTGCTATATTGACTATAATATTTTAGAAAACGTCAGTATGAACTCCAATCACAGGGGAGTTTTAATAATTAGTATACTGGAAATATAAAGCATTTAGCCCTGGACTTAACACAGAATAAGGACTTAAATATTACTTGTTGTTATTATTGCTAAGAGGCTATAAATAACATTATTTTGTTGTTAAATGGTTACTGAGAGAGAAAAAAATATTAAAGACTAAAAATGCTTGTAATAGGATTTTCACAGGAAAAATAAGTGCTTTTAAATTACTGGATTCAATGAAGACCAAAGATCAATAGGGAAATCCTGTTTCTCCCTGTGATGTTGGTGTATCTTTTTAACTTTTCATGAAAAATCCAATTCTATACTTCATTTGAAATATACACACTGTAGTGAATACATGATATATTTCTGGCCTATGTAACGCATTTTAGTGAGAAAAGATAATAAACAAGTAAACAAATGAACAGACAAGATAATTCAAAGAGTGGTAATTGCTGAAATGGAAACAAATTAGGCTAATGTAAAGAAAGTGTCCATTGGTACCACAGATGGTCTAGGCAGGTAGGACTTCTATAAGCTGAGACTTGAAGGATGGAAAGAGGCCAGGTATTGGTAGTATTGGAGCCTTCCAGAGGGAAGAACCAACTTAAAGCAGGAGGGATTGGTGTGTGTGTATGTGCGCGGGTGTGTGTAGGTTGGGAGAAGCTCAGTGTTGCTGGAGCAGCGTGAGTAAATGTGTAAATTGTAAGGGTCGGAAGCCACAGGATTATGAAAACATGCATAGATCGTGTCATAGAGTTGGAATATTTTTTAAGAGCAATGAGAATATTTTGGAGGGTGACTTAGTCCATTTAGTGTTGTTATAAAGGAATAACTGAGACTAGGTAATGTATTAGGTTGGTGCAAAAGTAATTGCTGTTTTTATCATTGAAAGTAATGGCAAAAACTGCGATTAATTTTGCACCAACCTGAAATAAAGAGGCCTATTGGCCCATGATTCTGCTGGCTGGAGGACTGAAGATCTGGTGAGGGCATCAGGCTGCTTTCATTCATGCAGAAGGTGAACGAGAGTCAGTTCAGAGAGACCACATGACAAGAGAGGAAATAAGACAGAGAAATGGGAGGTGCCAGGCTCTTTTTAACAAGCTCTCACTGGAACTAATAGAGCTAGAACTCACTCCTTCCAACCCCAGGGAGGACATTAATCTATTCAAGAGGGAGGATCCACTCCCATGTCCCAAAAACCTCTGAGTGGGCCCCACATCCAACACTAGTGTCAGATTGCAGCAAGAGGTTTTGAGGGAACAAATATGCACACTATAGCGGAGAGTTTTAAACCACAGAATAGTATTTGGTATTATTTATATTATATTCGAAACACCCTAGTTAAAATATAGAACATAGATTGTAGAGGGGCAAAAAGAGAACTAGGAAGCCCAATTAGTGAGTTTTGAGTTCATTCCATCAAGAGAAAGCAATGGTAGCAGTGGAGACGGACATAAATGGAAACTTTAGCAGTGGGTTTGGAAGGTAAAGCCAAAGCATTTCTGACGGGTGGGATGTAGAATAGGAGGGAAATAAACAAATAATTTATGGCTCCTAGATATTTGGATTAAGAAATGTGGGAAATAATATTTTCATTTCCTGAGATGGCAAAAGCTTTGAAAGTATAAAGGTTGCAAGAGAGAAACTAAGTTTTGTTTGACTGTGTTTAGGTGTTAGGTACTTATTAAACATCTAAGTTGAAATATTGAGCTGGTAGTTGTATATACATGTTTAGAATTCATAGAATTAAGACATGTAATTAATAAATAATAAAAATTTAGACCTTGCGATAATGCATTTCATAAGAGAGTGATATGTTGAGGTGAGTATGAAGTGGTTTGTTTTCATTATTGTGTGCTTTAGATATTGTTTTTTAGTTTTGTTTAATGTGGTGGTGGTATGGTAGAAGTATTCTCCAAAATGATTCTTATTCAAGCAAAACATCTTTTTGGAAACCAGATTAACTAAGGAAAAGATAAGTATTATTAAATTCCTGCTGCCACCTAGTGGCACCATCCAAAATTAAAAAGAGAAAAACTGGTAAACAATCTGTACTGTGTCAGTAGGACTCCATGGCATGAACAGTTACTTTATCCAACCCTAGCTCATTTTACAGATGAGAAAAGAAATACCCAGAGAAAGAGAGTGAATAGTCTCAGATCTCATAGCTACTCAGGAGTCTGGGCTCCGTTGCTGAAATCTATTTTAATAATTTATACTCTGATCTAAAACTAGCTTTATCCAAATGAATTAATATTTGTTTCAAACTTTATTTCACAATTTTCTTATTTTTAGCAGCCATTTAGAAATATATTTTAAATCATTTTGTAATGGGTCCTTAAAAAATTCAATAACTAAAAGAAAGTGGATTTTGTTATTATTAGAGGATGCATTGAGAAAATAGAAGTATGAAATTAAGACATTAATAGACACCTTGAATCAATGTTTAGCACTCAGGCAACATACTTTGCTAAATATGTCTTAGTCTAGCAATCCCCAACCTTTTTTGGCACCAGAGACAGGTTTTGTGGAAGACAATTTTTCTATGGACCAGGGACGGGTAGGTGGAGGGATGGTTTAGGGATGATTCAAGTGTGTTACATTTATTATGCACTTTGTTTCTGTTATTATTCCATTGTAATATATAATGGAATAATGAAACAATTCACCACAGTGTTGAATCAGTGGGAGCCCTGAGCTTGTTTTCCTGCAACTAGAAGATTCCACTTGGGGATGATGGGAAACTGATGGATCATCAGGCATTAGATTTTCATAAGGATTGGGCAACTTCGTATGCACAGTACACAATAGGGATCGTGCTCCTATGAGAATCTAATGCCACCGTTTATTTGACAGGAGGCGGAGCTCAGGTGATAATGCAGCCATGGGGAGTAGCGGTAAGCTTCTCTCGCTCTCACCTCTTGCTGTGCCACCGGGTTCCTCAAAAGCTAGGACCAGTGCTAGTTCATTGCCCAGGGGTTGGGGTCCCCTGTCATAGTCAACCCTGTGGAAGGGGACAGCTGTGACTGAGGAAGTCTTACAGGCTATACCAAATAGCAGCAAAGAACTCAGGATCTGGAGGCAATAATATCTGGGATTTGAATTATAGACATTGCCTAATAGTCTTGTGACCTTGAAAAAGTTACTTAACCTCCCTATGTAGTTTTCTTATCTCTATAAAAAGTCAACCATATATGCTTACAGTAAGAAAATTTAAGTGATTTTTAAAATGAATTAAAGAGTCTCTTTTGAAATATAGGTGTTATTAGCTGGGCGTAGTGGCTCACACCTGTAATCCCAGCACTTTGAGAGGCCAAGGCTGGTGGATCACCTGAGGTCAGGAGTTCGAGACTGGCCTTACCAACATGGAGAAACCCTGTCTCTACTAAAAAATACAAAATTAGCCAGGCGTGGTGGCACATGCCTGTAATCTCAGCTACTCAGGAGGCTGAGGCAGGAGAATCGCTTGAACCTGGAAGGCGGAGGTTGCAGTGAGCTGAGATCGCACCATTGCACTCCAGCCTGGGCAACAAGAATGAAAACTCCATCTCAAAATCATAAGAATAATAATAATACAGGTATTATTGTTATTTGGGCATGGCAAGGACAACAGTTTAGGAGATGATAACCTTTAAAAAGCTAGCTTGTTATAGTAAGAGATCCCAAGAGGAAGGGCATGCCACGTGAGGAAGCACCAGGGTCATTTGGGAGGCAGAGGGAGCAAGGAGAAAATGTGGGCAAGAGTCTTTATTCTGGTTTCCCCAGGAAGAAACAGGCAAGGCAGGGTGATCAGGCTTAGGATTGTCCATTTTAAATAATTGTGGGGCACTCCAGAGCATAGCGCCTGACCCTAGTTTTCTGGTATCTGATCCTGATCTGATTAGGATGGGAGAAGAGTGGCCTAGTGTATAAGAGCAAAATAAAGAGGTGATTGTGGTTTGGGTTCTGGATTGGTTGGTTTGTGTATGAAAGGCATGCTCCCAGGTGAGTTGTTCACTATTTCTAGAAATCGTCTAGCCTTGTGAGAGGCAGTAGCTTAGGGGCCAGTATGGCATCAGATGTCAAAGCATCAGAAACACATGACTAATGTAAGGTCTGTCTCATGGAAACCCAGAATAAATTGTGGCCACAATCATAATAATAATGATAACAAAAAGAAATATTTGCATGATGCCTGCTCCCTAAAATATCAGTCTTTTCTGGACACGCAAATATGAACACGAATTTAATCTGATGTAGTAAATACTAGAGTGGAGAGTCATACAAGGTGTTGTGGATGTGCAGCTGGGAAAAAGGGAGAGATGGATTTAGTTTAGGGGAAGGAAGGCTAAAAGAATAATGCATGAAGATAATTTATAAATTGGTCCTTAGAGAATGAGTAGGAACGAACACAATGAATAAAAGAAAGACATTATAGAAGGAGGTAATAATGCACAATGGCAAGGAGGTAAGAGTATATACAATATGAAGAGTGACCTGGAATTCACTACGGCTTAGAGAGAGTTTTACAATTAAAATAATGTTGTTTTTGATAATGAGGAAACTATAGATGAAAATAGATTACGTTTACCAAATACTTACTCTGCTGAACCTTTGACCTGTACCATCTCATGTCCTTAAAAAAGTTTTATTGAGGAAAGCAGGTTTGGTATCTCTCTTCACAGAAAAGAAAATTGTCCTTTAGTGAGTTTCAGTGTTCTGAGACAGCAGTGGTGGAAGCTGCAAGACCTCTTGAGCTTTAGGCTCGGAAATCGCACAATATCACTGTGTCATATTCTATTGGTCAAAGTAGAGTCACAGAGCCGCCCCAAATTCAAAGGATAAGGAAATAAAGCCCATCTCTTAATGAAAATTACTGCCAAAAAATTGTGGCCATATTTCTTACTTACTACCAAAATAAGTCTATTATTCGCTCTCATTCATTGAAAGTAGGATCTCAAAACCAAACATAATAGGAAAATCAGGTACCAAATTCCCCTGGAATCCCTAAAGAGATCAAGGAGCATCCAAAGGAACCCACCACATATGGGATTATGTTTAAT
Source organism: Theropithecus gelada (assembly GCF_003255815.1). Classification (NCBI taxonomy): domain Eukaryota; kingdom Metazoa; phylum Chordata; class Mammalia; order Primates; family Cercopithecidae; genus Theropithecus; species Theropithecus gelada. Next base: position 35,901,249 of record NC_037682.1, read on the forward strand.
CCATTTTAATGAATCCCTAAGGATAGAATAACTCAGCTTTTACATGAGTGTCATCAGATTTAATCATCATGACAAAATTATGAGGTAAGGATTATTAAGTTATTTTGCGTAAGGTAAAAAACTCAAATAGGTTTGAAATTATTCTTGAAGTTGCACAGCAATCAAGTGGTTGAGCCGGGATTGGAAGCTCAATGTATAAGAATCCATTGTGTCTACTTTTACCACTGCTCATAGGACAGCATGGTGCAATAAGTAGTGAGGTTACAGGGAAGGTATTTGGGAAAGTGAATTCCAGCCTGGAGCACAGAGGAGCTATATCTTTGACAGTAGGGAATGTGGGCCTGCAGCCAGGAGAGAGTTTTGTGATAGATATGTCTATTTTATCACTGTCAACATAAGAGCAATACTGAAATTGCAGGAGTATATAAGCTTCCCAGAAATAAGTGTGAAGAGGAAGTGTAGGACAAAGATAAGAAAGTTAAAGAGGATAAAAGGAGGCTAGTTTTAAAAGGAGGACAAGAGATAACAGAGGAAATTCAGGAATGGAAGATAGAAGAAAATAGAAAAAGATAACAGCTGAATGAGGGGAAAACAATGCCCTCATCAATTAATGCAGGGAGGTAGAGCAGAATGAGGAAGGCGATGATGGTAGTTCATTTTAGGAGTTTCATAGAAGAGTGTTTATAGATCTCTTTATAGCATTTAAACTATTGAGTCTCTGAGTTTTAGGATATAATGTGAAGTTGAGCCCTATATTGTCACGAAAGCTTATACTTAAAGACTCAAGGATGTGCATTAACCATTCCAGAACTTAAGTTGAGAAGAACCAAAAAAGAAAGAAAAAATGTTTGCCATTAGCTGTAGACAAAGTGTTTTTAAGGCTGTGTCTCCACTGGAACCATGAAGAAGATAAGATAATACTTACTTTTTTCCTCTTTAAAGAATAATTTTCTACAATTGCATTTGGGATTAAGTTAAAACATAAAAAATAAAGAACAATTTCCACCTTAACTCTCAAATTTTGATTTGTATGGGATAGGAACTGTTTGTAATTAGACAGTAGTATTAGAAATTATCTCATGAGAAAATAATAGTTCATAGCATTTATAGTTTACACCATGCTTTATCATATTATACTTTCCATCTCTTTTTTTTCTGTCCCATATACCTTAACGTGCATTACTTTTGAAGGCAAGAATTGTATCCGTGTTGCTGTATCTCTAGCTTTGTAAATACATGTTAAATAAATTAATAGGAACAAATAAGATTCATACACATTTCTTATTGGTTAATATATGGTTTATCTAGGAAGATCTAATTTTCTAAACTAGGCAGTAGTGTCATCCAGCTACTAAGATAAGCTACGTTATAGTCATCACTGACAAACTGTTAAAGGGCATCCAATTCCTAGTCCAAGGTAATGCCCTAAAATTTCCCTGTCCCTTATACATCATCCTAATCCTTAATGCTTGAAATCATCTTTCTCTATCTTCACTCCATCCCTCCTTCAAACTCTCTTTAGCACTTGAACAAGTAATCCTCTTGTATACTTTCTTCAAGTCATGAAATGCCACTTTTTTTTAAATTTATTTATATTTTTTTAAATTAATTTATTTTTTAAATTTATTTATTTATTTATTATTATTATACTTTAAGTTCTAGGGTACATGTGCATAACGTGCAGGTTTGTTACATATGTATACTTGTGCCATGTTGCTGTGCTGCACCCATCAACTCGTCAGCACCCATCGACTCGTCATTTACATCAGGTATAACTCCCAATGCAATCCCTACCCCCTCCCCCCTCCCCATGATAGGCCCCGGTGTGTGATGTTCCCCTTCCCGAGTCCCAGTGATCTCATTGTTCAGTTCTCACCTATGAGTGAGAACATGCGGTGTTTGGTTTTCTGTTCTTGTGATAGTTTGCTAAGAATGATGGTTTCCAGCTGCATCCATGTCCCTACAAAGGACACAAACTCATCCTTTTTTATGGCTGCATAGTATTCCATGGTGTGTATGTGCCACATTTTCTTAATTCAGTCCATCACTGATGGACATTTGGGTTGATTCCAAGTCTTTGCTATTGTGAATAGTGCCGCAATACACATACGTGTGCATGTGTCTTTATAGCAGCATGATTTATAATCCTTTGGGTATATACCCAGTAATGGGATGGCTGGGTCATATGGTACTTCTAGTTCTAGATCCTTGAGGAATCGTCATACCGTTTTCCATAATGGTTGAACTAGTTTACAATCCCACCAACAGTGTAAAAGTGTTCCTATTTCTCCACAGCCTCTCCAGCACCTGTTGTTTCCTGACTTTTGAAGGATCGCCATTCTAACTGGTGTGAGATGGTATCTCATTGTGGTTTTGATTTGCATTTCTCTGATGGCCAGTGATGATGAGCATTTTTTCATGTGTCTGTTGGCTGTATGAATGTTTTCTTTTGAGAAATGTCTGTTCATATCCTTTGCCCACTTTTTGATGGGGTTGGTTTTTCTTGTAAATTTGTTTGAATTCTTTGTAGGTTCTGGATATTAGCCCTTTGTCAGATGAGTAGATCGCAAAAATTTTCTCCCATTCTGTAGGTTGCCTGTTCACTCTGATGGTAGTTTCTTTTGCTGTGCAGAAGCTCTTTAGTTTAATGAGATCCCATTTGTCAATTTTGGCTTTTGCTGCTGTTGCTTTTGGTGTTTTAGACATGAAGTCTTTGCCCATGCCTATGTCCTGAATGGTACTACCTAGGTTTTCCTCTAGGGTTTTTATGGTATTAGGTCTAACATTTAAGTCCTGATACCAAAGCCTGGCAGAGACACAACAAAAAAAGAGAATTTTAGACCAATATCCCTGATGAACATCGATGCAAAAATCCTCAATAAAATACTGGCAAACCGGATTCAGCAACACATCAAAAAGCTTATCCACCATGATCAAGTGGGCTTCATCCCTGGGATGCAAGGCTGGTTCAACATTCGCAAATCAATAAACATAATCCAGCATATAAACAGAACCAAAGTCAAGAACCCCATGTTTATCTCAATAGATGCAGAAAAGGCTTTTAACAAAATTCAACAGCCCTTCATGCTAAAAACGCTCAATAAATTCGGTATTGATGGAACGTACCTCAAAATAATAAGAGCTATTTATGACAAACCCACAGCCAGTATCATACTGAATGGGCAAAAACTGGAAAAATTCCCTTTGAAAACTGGCACAAGACAGGGATGCCCTCTCTCACCACTCCGATTCAACATAGTGTTGGAAGTTTTGGCTAGGGCAATCAGGCAAGAGAAAGAAATCAAGGGTATTCAGTTAGGAAAAGAAGAAGTCAAATTGTCCCTCTTTGCAGATGACATGATTGTATATTTAGAAAATCCCATTGTCTCAGCCCAAAATCTCCTTAAGCTGATAAGCAACTTCAGCAAAGTCTCAGGATACAAAATTAATGTGCAAAAATCACAAGCATTCGTATACACCAGTAACAGACAAACAGAGAGCCAAATCATGAATGAACTTCCATTCACAATTGCTTCAAAGAGAATAAAATACCTAGGAATCCAACTTACAAGGGATGTAAAGGACCTCTTCAAGGAGAACTACAAGCCACTGCTCAGTGAAATAAAAGAGGACACAAACAAATGGAAGAACATACCATGCTCATGGATAGGAAGAATCAATATCGTGAAAATGGCCATACTGCCCAAGGTTATTTATAGATTCAATGCCATCCCCATTAAGCTACCAACGAGTTTCTTCACAGAATTGGAAAAAAACTGCTTTAAAGTTCATATGGAACCAAAAAAGAGCCCGCATCTCCAAGACAATCCTAAGTCAAAAGAACAAAGCTGGAGGCATCACGCTACCTGACTTCAAACTATCCTACAAGGCTACAGTAACCAAAACAGCATGGTACTGGTACCAAAACAGAGATATAGACCAATGGAACAGAACAGAGTCCTCAGAAATAATACCACACATCTACAGCCATCTGATTTTTGACAAACCTGAGAGAAACAAGAAATGGGGAAAGGATTCCCTATTTAATAAATGGTGCTGGGAAAATTGGCTAGCCATAAGTAGAAAGCTGAAACTGGATCCTTTCCTTACTCCTTATACGAAAATTAATTCAAGATGGATTAGAGAAATGCCACTTTCTTACAAGTGACCTGTGGGAGGCAGTCATGCTATGCTTCTGTCCTCTGTGTGCCACCTGTTTTGAACTTTTTTTCTTTCACTCTGATAATTTCTAATGAATACAAATGATCACATAGGTAGATTATTTTAATTCATAAAAATAAAAGTTTTGTGATGGGTGTGAGAAGCAAATCCATTTCTGAACCCTCATTCTACCATATTCACTCATTCTACAAACACATTTGACATCTGCTATGTGGCAGACATATTTCTAAATGTTAGGGATATCCCAGTAAATAAAATAAACAGATATCCATTCCCTTATTCACCTTTGATCTTGTTAAGGCAAAGAGATAATAAACCAATCACGTTGTTTTGTACACAAAGGAAATGGTAAGTGCACCAACCTGCTACCATCTGCCTATCTTGGTTTTACCATGCATTACAGAGAACTACATTACTCAAGTTCCCTGGCCTTCTGGACTTTAGGTGGGTTTACCCAATGTGAAACAAAGGAGCTCAAGAGAACAGAAACCAGAGTATTTCTCTTTCTACTTCTCTGTGATTCCTGGGACATCCAACCAAACAATCCCTCTTCTATGGTTCCAGTAGAGGTTTAGCTGGACAACCTCCACTATAGATTTAGCTCCCAGAAGAAGCCCTGGATTCAGGGTTCTGGTAACATCATTACCTTTTCCAGGCCTTCTGGTCCTATGAGATTGTTATAGAAGTGTCTTGCTGTTGCTGATGCCCAGGCTGCTTCTCCATCCTCTTTCTGGCTTCTCAGCTCTTCTACAGCTTTGTCATCAATTCCTAATATTAAGTGTTCTCTGTTTTGAAAATCTCTGTATGATTTATTATCTGAATCATACAAAGACATTGGTTTTGGGAGGGCTGGATAGTGACATGCAGTTTTAAACAGGTTTGGTCAGAGTAGGCTTCACTGGGAAATTAATAGTATAACAGAGGCTTGAAGAATGTGTGGTAGTGAGGCATGTGGCTATTTCAGAGAGAAATTCCTGGAAGACGGAAAAGGCTTACAAAGTTTTTAAGGAGTTTAATCTTTGGTATATACTTGTGCAGTGAAGAGGCCAGGGTGGCCATGCAGTGCTGAGTTAGAATGGTAGATGAGATCTGAGAGATAATAGGAAGTCAGGTCTAATAGGGTCTCACAGGCTATTTTAAGAACTTCGGCTTTTATTCTCAGTGCCATGGAGGAAGACTGCATTGTTCTGAACAGAAAAATGACATGACCCTGTTACTCTTTATATAATTATCTTGGCCATTGTGCTGAGAATAGACTATAGATGAGCAAAGGTGAAGGTAGGTAAACCAGTTAGAAATAAATTTCAGTAATCCATGAAAGCAGTGACTTAGGCTGGAAGAGTGTGAAGTCATGTGATTCTGGATATAAAATTTAAGTGGAGGACTATCTATTGAACCAAATGTGTAGTGTGAGAAAAATTAAGAAGGCAATGATTAAGCAAATAAAGAAATAGAATTGTATACCATTAAGTGACATGAGGAAAATGTATGTGGAGTAAATTTGAACATGGGGTATAAAGTTAAGAGTTTTGTTTTGGACATGATAGTTAATACAGCAGTTTAGATTTCAGGGGCAACCACCTGACTCTATGTATTATAATTTCAGAGAATACAACCTGGCTGGGAGCTATTAGCATATAAATAGTATTTAAAGCCATGACACTGGGATTATTTCATCCTAGTTGTGAGTGTACAGAGAGGAGATAAGGCCTAAGAATTCAGCCTTGGGTTACACCAAAGCTAAAACATCAGAAAAAAGAAAAACCTGCAAAATTAGATTGAAAAGAAACAAATGAGTAGGAAGGAGTGGGATATCCTAGGAGCTAAACAGGTAAATAGTTTTTAGAAGAAGGGAGTAATATACTCTGTGAAATACTGATAATAGTTCAAGAAAAATAAGAATGTATGATTAGACTTAGTATATGGAGACTATTGGTGACGTTAGTAAGAGCAGTTTCAGTGGGGCAGTGGAGAGAATTTAAATGAAGTGGATTGAAATAAATGGAAGGAAAAAACATGATAAAAAATATTTTAAAGAGAAGTTTGATAGATGGAAATAGAAAAATGAAATGGTAGTTGGAGGCCAAGTGAGGTCAGTGGACTTTATTTTTAAAATAGAAGAAGTAGCAGTATGTTTAAATGCTGATGTAATCATTCAATAAAGAAAGAAATGATGATATGGAAGAGACAGGGGAACATCTTTAAACTTTTTATAGGTTTAGGGGTACAAATTTGATATGGTTTGGAGGTTCCCCTTCCAAATCTCATGTTGAGATGTGATTCCCAGTGTTGGAGGAGGGACTTGGTAGGAGGTGTTTGAGTCATGGGGGTTGACTCTTCATGAATAGCTTGGTGCTGTAGTTATGATAATGAGTGAGTCCTCACTCTTAAAAGTGTGTGGCACCTCCACACTTTCTCTCTTGCTCCTGCTCTCACCATGTGACAGGCTGGTTTCTCATTGCCTTCTGCCATGACTGTAAGCTCCCTAAGGCCTCAACATAAGCAGAGGCCAGCACCCGGCTTCTTGGGCAGCCGGCAAAACCATGAGCAAATTAAACCTCTTTTATTTATAAATTACCCAGAATGAGATATTTCTTTATAGCAATGCAAGAATGACCTAAAACAAAGTACAATTTCGTTACATGGGTATTTTGCATACTGCTGAAGTCTGGGCTGTTAGTGTACCTATCACCCAAATAGTGTGCATTGTACCTAATAGGGAGTATTTCAGCCCTCACTCCCTCCTGTCTATATGTCCATGTGTATCCATTATTTCGCTCCTTTTTATAGTGAAAACATGCAGGTTTTGACTTTCTGTATATGAGTAATTCATTTAGAATAACAGCCTCTATCTAGTTCCATCCATCTGGAGAGAGGGGAACTTTTTTTTAGTGAATTACAGTTATGCATCACTTATGAATGGGGATATATTCTGAGAGATGCATTATTAGGTGACTTATACAAATAAGAGTGTACTTATACAAATCCAGATGGCATAGGCTACTACACACCTAGGCTATATAGTATAGCCTATTGCTTCTGGGCTACAAACCTGTACAGCAGGTTACTGTACTGAATGTTGCAGGCAATTGCAACACAATGGTGAGTATTTGGGTATCTAAACAAATCTAAAATGTGGAAAAAGTACGGTAAACATTAGGTAGTAGGATCTTATGAGACCACTGGTATATATGGCCTGTCATTGATCTAAATGTCGTTATGCAGTACATGAATGGACTTAAATAGATGAAAGGGTGTTATATGGTGGAAATTTGGAGAATTGGCTTTAAATAGAAGTATGAATAATCTCTATGTATAAATAGGAAAGAAGGGCAAGTGTATAAACACAAATGCTAGTATGTCAGTAGTTTCAGTAGTGGAAGTTTGTACAAATTCTTCTCATGTACTTTCATTTCCTTAAATGAAGTAGAAACTCAAATGAGAATGGGGTTTGAATGGAAAAAGGAATGCATAAAATAATCTTCTTACAAGTAAGTAAATGAATGGACTGAAGAAATGTAGTTTCATTGCCAAGCAATAAAGGTTGTGCTTGAGGTTTGTGGTAATGATTTTAACCTGAGTGGTCATACGTATTTATCCAGCCACATCTAGCTATACTGATGCATTTCTGAGTAGGTAAGGAATTACATTTAACAAGGACTGTGATTGTAACAACAGAATAGAATGAATCTAGAGATAGAATCAAGGAGGTTAAAACACATGCAAAGCAGTGTTTAAATTGACTGACTATGAAATTCAAACTGTGGTAAAGATAAAATGAAGACACTAGGAGAGTGAGAAAAAGATGGGAGCATCAATGGAACTTACAAAGGAGGTTTTGTGAGTATTTTGCCTCCCTTGAGTTAACTGAAAACAAGGGAACTTTTAACTAATAGGAGGGTCTGATTTAATAGCTCTAAACTGGCACAGTATCTCGACATTAAAGATATTTTTAATCTATTAGAAACTAAGAGAGTTTTATTGTTTATATAGGCAGACAAAATGAAAACAAGACAAAAATAAGTAAATATAATGACATTTTATATCATGTTTAGCTATTTAGAGTACTGGTCTCTGTAATCCTATTTTATTCTCCCAATGTCTTATCTGTATTGTAAAACTAAAGCTCAGAAGACTGGTGTCATTTAGGTTCCAGTAAGTTCTAGACATTCTCTAATCTGAATGCTAAAATGGTGTATAAAGAGGGAACATGGCAAGTCTTAACCTTGATTTCTTGTTTCTGAATTGATCTTTGGAAACAAAATGACCTTTGTGTAACTTTGAAAATTATCTTCATTCTTTCTCTGCCCTATTGTCAAAAGACATTTGAAGAACGTTTTTAATGCCCATATTATGGAGGTCGTATTGGTTCATCAGAAACCAACTTTTCTACCTACCTGTTTAATTCATTATATATGGTATTTATCCTGCTTTTCATGGGAATTCTCAGACAAAAGTGGCTTAAAATAATTTTAAGTTGCTTTGAACTGTCAATCTAACTCTATTACTAATAGAAATGAAGAAAAGTCTCAAAAAGAACATTTTTTCAGCCAAAGCTGGTTAACATGGAGAAACAATAATTTTAAAAAATAATAATTAAATAGAATAAGAAAATGACTAGAGAACAAACTACTTGAATAGAAGCTTTAAAAACCAATCTTATTAGGACTTGTGTTTAGCTTTGTGATTAAAAATGTGCTTAAGGCAAAAAAAAAAAAATTGAAACAATGTATATGTATCTTTAGAATTTTACTTAAATATAAAGCATACAAAGATGCATTTATTTGCCAGTCTTTTGCTGTAAAGCTAGTCTTTTGAGTATGAGTCCACTGATACTCATATTTCTAATTTCATTTTTTTGTGAGTGATGTGAGAATATATTTAAATTCCGTGGAAAAAAATCTCTGAAGAATAGTCTAGATTTTTACTATTATCTTTACTCTGCATTTTAGATTTCTTCCTTATGACTAAATCAGTATCAACTTTTATTTTTTGCCAATAACTTTTATCAAGACATTCTACTTAGTGTAAAATAATATCCCTTGAAAATTTTCATGTATTTCATGGTGTTTAAAAAGTAGTATTTAATTAATTTAATTACATAATTATAAGAGCACTTACTATTGACCTAAACAGATAAAAAATTTGAATTTTGATAAATACACAGCTGGAGGTAGTTGAAGCAAGTAGCTTAAAAGAAGTCATTTGTCACATATTTTACAGCAAACTGAGGGCATTGTTCGCAATGTTTTCCAGAAGGAATTAAGCATATTGGTTAATCCCCAAGGCCGGTGAAGTGCTTATAGTTTAAAATAGCTTCTACTATTTTTGTACCCTTTGATATTTGTAAGGAAATTAAATCAGAAAATTCAAGTTTCTGAAAATACTTACAGCAAAGACACCTGCTTGATAATTTTTAATACTTCCTAAGCTTATGTAACTCTGGCATTTTTTTTTTTTATTTTAAGAGGGATAATGTATGTTATTTTTTTAAGAAAAATAATTTAGGGGACTTTTACTATGATGGAGTAAAAGGGAAAAGATTACCCTTCAGATGAATTAAATTTATTTTAAAATTAATATTACTTTAATTCCATAATTATAAGAGCACTTACTATTGGCCTCCATTGTGGAAGACAGTGTGGCGATTCCTCAAGGATCTAGAACCAGGAACGCCATTTGGCCCAGCAATCCCATTACTGGGTATATACCCAAAGGATTCTAAATCGTTCTACGGTAAAGACACATGCACACGTTTATTGCAGCACTGTTCACAATAGCAAAGACTTGGAACCAACCCAAATGCCCATCAGTGATAGAATGGATAAAGAAAATGTGGCACATATACACCACAGAATACTATGCAGGCATAAAAAAGGATGAGTTCATGTCCTTTGCAGGGACATGGATAAAGCTGGAAACCATCACTCTCAGCAAACTAACACAGGAACAGAAAACCAATTGCTCCATGTTCTCACTCATAAGTGGGAGTCGAACAATGAGAACACATGGAAACAGGGAGGGGAACATCACACACCAGGGCCTGCTGGGAAGGTGGGAGACTAGGGGAGGGATAGCATTAGGAGAAATACCTAATGTAGATGACAGTTTGATAGGTGTGGCAAACGACCATGGCACGTGTATACCTATGTAACATAACAAATCTGCACATTCTGCACATGTATCCTAGAACTTAAAGTGCATGTATGTGTATGTGTATGTATATATGTGTGTGTGTGTGTGTAAGTATATAAGATTACCCTTGCACCTGAAACACTGAAAAATCAGAAAAACACATGAAACAATGATTTTCAAGACACTCTATACTGGGGATGGAAGGATAGAGATTTCTGAGAAATGAGAAATTAATAAAGTGAAACCTAAGGTTGCCACAGTTTTCTGCCTGGAGAGAATATTCAGTAATGGCATATGAATGATGAAACCAAGTGGAGTCTGGCAGATTTTCTCAACTGAGAAGACAAAGATAACTCCAGGCAAGAATTTACAGAGAAGACTGCTAGAGAGAACAGTACTAGGTGTACAGTGATGTTTTTCCAGAGAATTCTAGAGATCTTTCTCAGCTATTTGGTATGGTTCAATTTATGTATGTGAGAAGACTGAGTCTGAGGAAAAAAAAAACACATTTTAAAGGATTGGAGTACAGCATGCATCACTTAATGATGAGGATACGTTCTGAAAAATGCATTATTGGGAGCTTTCGTCATTGTGCAAACATAATAGAGTATACCTACACAAACCTATATTGTATATGTACTTTTATTCCTGAATTTTTTCATATGCAAAGCCAAATGTCCCAGAACCATTCCAGAATATCAATCATTATCCCTTCTTGTCCTGCAATGCCACTGTCAAGTGCCATATATAATCAAGGAAAACAATCAAATAATCAACCAAAATAAACCAGAATGAACACAGATGTTAAAAAGAGTAGATAAGGACATGAAAATCATTTTTATAACAATATTAACCATATTAAAAGCTAATGTAGGAACATGAGAGTTATTACAAAGAACTAAATTGAACTTTAAAAGATACATCTACAGTATCTGAGGTGAATAATATGCTGATTAAGAATTATAACCATTAAACATTGTGCAATAAAAAGATTAGTGAACTGAAGGCACAACAATAGGAACCATTTCAAATGCAACACCTAGAGAAAAAGAAGAAAAAAATAAAGAGATCACCAGTGAGCTTTAGGACAATTTTAAGTGGTGTAGCATGAGTACAATTGGAGTTCCAGAAGTGAGGGGGCCAGGACTGCAAAACTATTTGATAAAATAATGTCTGAAAATTTTCCATATTAAATATAAAGTAAAACTCCACAGATCCATGAAGTTCAATGTACCCTAAACATGCAAAATATGAAGCTACATAAATGCACACCAGTCAAACTGCTCCAAAAAGTAAGAAAATATATTTAAAAGCATCCAGAATAAAAATAGGCCTCTATACAGAGATTTTTTAAAAAATAAAGAAGGCAAGCAATTTTTTACTGGAATCAATGTAAGATAAAACAACACTTAGAAGTATTGAAAGAATAAAATTATCCTAAAATTAGTATTAAAATTCCATACCAAGGCTGGGCATGGTGGCTCACACATGTAATCTCAGCACTATGGAAGGCTGAGGTAGGTGGATCAAAAGGTCAGGAGTTCAAGATCAACCTGGCCAAAATGGTGAAACTCCATCTCTACTAAAAATACAAAAATTAGCTGGGCGTGGAAGCAGGCCCCTGTAATCGCAGCTACTCATGAGGCTAAGGCAGGAGAATCGCGTGAATCCAGGGGGCAGAGGTTGCAGTGAGTCAAGATGGCGCCTCTCCACTCCAGTCTGTGTGACAGAGTGAGACTCTGTCTCAATAATTAAAAAAAATACCAAACCCAATGAAAATGAAAGTACCTTTTAATAACCATGAAAAAGTAAAGGCTTCACATAAATAAAACCTGAAAGATTTTATCACTAGCAGACCTGTACTACAATAACTCCTTTAAGCACAGAACTAAAATTGTAGGAGATGGAAACATGGATATATATAAAAGAAGAGCTCCAAAAATGGTAACAGCATGGATAAATATATAACTGTTTCTATTTAAATATCTTCCAAAATAATTTTCCATTTACATAAAAATAATAGCCTACTGTGTACTTTATGACATATATAAAAGTAAAGTGTATGGCAGCAAGATTACAAAAGCTGAGAGAAGATACTGCAAGGTTCTTATATTATATATGACATAGTATAAAGTTACTTGAAGGCATATAATTATAAGTCAAACATGTGTTCCATAAACCCTAATTCAGTTACTAAATTAACACAACAAAAATTATAAATAATAAGTAAAATTCTTAAAATAGAATCATAAATAAACTGATTTTATCAACAAAAGGCAAAGGGGAGGGGGTAGAAAGAGCAATAAACAAATCACACAAATAGAAAACTAATAACAAGATGATAGATGGAAATCTTAAAATTACATTAAATGTAAATGAAATGTAAAACAATCTAACAAAAAGTTAGAAGTAAAAAACAATGCCAGCAACTTTACTCATAATTTAACACTTGGAAACAACCAAGATGTCTTTCAGTAGGTGAACAGATAAAGCAAGCAGTAGTAAATCCACAATGAAATATTACTCTGTGAATAAATCAATAAGCTATCCATCCATGAAAAGACATGAAGGAATCTTCAATCATACTGCTAAATGAAAGGAACCAAACTGAAATGACTGCACACTGAATGATTCTAAGCATATGACATTCTGGAAAAGACAAACTATCTAAAAAGTGAAAATATCAGTGGTTACCAGAAGTTGGGGAGAACAAAAGTGGGATGAATAGGTAGAGCACAGAGGACTGGTAGGGTAGTGAAACTATTGCTCTGTATGGTTGTGAAAGGGAAATAAACCTTGGGACCCCAAACTCATTGAGCCAAAGGAAAAAGTTAACCTGGAAACTGGGTCTTGCAAACCTTCTTCCCCTTTTGGCTCCTAAATAAGATGGCCAAAATATGAAAAGCTACATGCTTCCCCATATTTTGCCCACAAGGAAATTCCTAGTGAGCTCTAAGATCTTTAGCCTAAGGTGTATCCATTAAATTTCACCATGGTGATATAAATTCATAGCTTATCTTTACAGGTGCAGTCACCTCCCTTGCCCACCAGACATAAATAATATCTAATTGTTCCCCTGCCCCATTTTTCTATGTTATCTTATGTAAAAATGAACATTACATACATTTTTTTCTCTGCCCCATTTGTCTATGTCATCTTATGTAACAAATGCAGATACACTGAGCCAGACGAAAGCATGAATGACTATTTTTTCCCTACCCTCCCTTACATGAAAATTGTGTACTTCTCAATTTCCCACCTTTTCCTCTTTAAATTTGGAGCCCTCAAAATCATCTTCAGAGAAGGGCATAGACCTGTCTCCCTGGTGTGCATCCTTAACTTGGCAAATAAACCTCTTAAAATGATTGAGACTTGTCTTGCCATTTTTCTCAATTGACATGGTAGATACATATCATTATGCATTTGTCAAAACCTATAGAATATACAACACCAAGAGTGAATCCTATTGTAAACTATGAACTTCAGTCAACAATAATGTATATAGTTTCATCATCGATTGGAACTAAGGTACCACACTAGTATAAGATATTAAAAATAGAGGAAATTGTGGGCGGTGAGGGCATATATGAAAACTCTGTGCTTTTCACTCATTTTTTTCTGTAAACCTAAAACTATTCAAAACAATAAAGTTTATTAATTTTTTAGACATTCCAAACTATAGGGTGCTTATAAGAATTATACATCTTTGGGAGCTGAGGTGGGTGGATCACGAGTTCAGTAGATCGAGACCATCCTGGCCAACATGGTGAAACGCCGTCTCTACTAAAATACAAAAAATTAGCCAGGCATGGTGGCATGCGCCTGTAATCCCAGCTACTTGGAAGGCTGAGGCAGGGGAATTGCTTGAACACGGGAGGAGGAGGTTGCAGTGAGATGAGATTGCATCACCTGCACTCCAGCCTGGCAAACAGAGCAAGACTCTACATGTCTCAAAAAAAAAAAAAAAAAGAGTTTTACTTTTAACCTATGTATAGCGTTAGATTTAAAGTATAAATATGAAAAACAATATGCTGTGCTCACACACACACACACACACACACACACACACACACACACAAACTAGGATGGCTATAGGAACAACAGACTTAGTGGATTTCAGAGCCAAGAATATTACCGGGGATGAGGAGGTAGGTGTATTTCATTAAGATAAAGAGTTCTATTTATCAAGAAGAGACATCTCTTATCCTCCAAGGTGACCTGTAAAGTACTACCATAGAACACATTCTGAAAACTTAGGGCAACCACTTAAGTCCACTAACAGCAAGGTTAGAAGATATAGTTGCACATACTACTGAATGGTCAAGTAATTAGTAGAATTTAGGTCTCTAGCTTCCTACTCCAGTGTTCTTTTCTTTTGACTGTCCTTCAGGGCCTTTTTTTTTCTGGGTCCACCTCTTCTTCCTTTCCTTCATTTCTTATGTATTTTCTTTCTTTATGTATAACTGAGAGTGCCAAGTAGCAAAAGAATTGGCCCATAAAAGTCATATTCAACAGTATTCACCAGTGAGAAATAATAGAGAATGGGAGTTTACGAGATGTGCAATGGCTCAGAATGAAAACCAACCAACCAACCAACCAACAACCTTTTGACATTTGAAGCCCATAAGATGAGACATAGAAAAATAGGAGTCATAATCGTTTCTGCAAAGGCACTGTTCTATATCATCTTTTTATTCTTGAGTGCTCTTAAAAAGAACTGCTGTCATCTGTTTATTCAAGAGACTAGACTATATTTAGCAATTTAATTCCTGCTATTTCTCTTTGTTTCTGAGTTCTCTAAAGCTACTATCTCTATAGTTAGCACCTCTTTCTGCTCAGCATGTTAAAATCAATAAATAAAATCAATAAATGTTGTTAATTGACTAACAGGTTGACCAGTAACAATAAAAAAAGAAAGGAAATAAGTAGCTGTAGGCAGGCACTTCAAAGACAAGTAATTTAGTCTTCATTTCACAAGCTGCTCACAGGAAGACATCCAAAGAAAAAATGACTTAGAATATATAGACCAGAAAAGTCTCAGTTTACTAGTTTTATGAACAAGTTTATATACACATCACATACATTCACATCTCTCACAATGACTCAAATGTAAAATCACAAAAACAAAAATACTCAAATTCAACAGCCTTATATCCACGAACCTTATGTATCCGTGCCTCCCCCATAAACAATCACATACATTTTACCATTTGGTTGGGGAGCAGGTATGAGAAACCAGCACATTTTTTGGTTTTGGTTTCATATTTTTGTTTGCAACTCTCCCTCCCATTCCCCTTTCCTGGCCCCATTGTGTAGCACTAAATATAATTAGGGTACTGAGAGCATAAAGAAATTTCGAACATGGAGAAAATACCAATTTTGGGATCAGGGCAGAAATACAAAGACCTCTCTAAATTAAGTGAAGAAAAATATATATATTTAATTATATAAAAATATATAATTACATTAGAAAATATATACTTACATATAATTTTATATAATTTTAAAATATTCATATATAATTTTATAACATAAATTATATGTTTTTATGTATGTATATAAATAAATTACTTGTCTTTGAAAGGTCTGCCTACAGCTACTTATTTCCTGTTTTTTCTATTTATTTTCAATATAAAATATATTCCTTTAATTTAAATATATGTGTGTGTGTGTGTGTGTATATACATATACACTTGATTTCCTTCACTTGATTTAAAGAGGTCGTTGTGTTTCTTCCCTGATTGTCCCAATCTCAACATTTGTATTTTTGCCATGTTGAAAATCTCTTCGTGCTGTGCGTGTGTGTCTAAAACCTCAGGGAGGCTTCTCAGTGACTGATTTCTGATCAAAACAGATTCTCTTCCAGAAGATCTTGCATATGCATTTACAATCTCCCAAAGGAGCAAAATGATGCTGGTAAAATCCTTTCAACTCACTCCTTTTTTGAAATATCCTTTTTTTTTTTTTCGGAAAAAAAAAATTGAAAATGTAAACATAACTCTGAAGTTTACTTAAGAGAGAAACTGGTTTATAAGGCATCAAAGGACTAATTATATGCAAATGTTGCTGCTAATTACTGATGAGCCTCATCCTCTCCATTAAACATCCCTTTAGGAGTATAAGAAGCACTATGTGAGCATTTCTAAGTTTAAAAATAATAAAATTACAATCCTTTGAAACCCTCTGAGTTAAAATGTTGCACTTCAAATGCATCCTCTCCAGGTAGGTCAATGAGAATAGGTTAATCAATCATGGTTGATGGAGTTAGAGAAGTATTGCATATCAGTATGGAAAGTAAAACAGATTTAAAAGCACTATTTAATATAAAGCACCAATTTTTACACAATCTGCTCCCTGTCTATACTACAAGCCTTACATCAGCCATTTGTAACTTTACTTATTGCTTTTCAACCAAGCAGGCTCCCTCTTCTGCCTGTGCAATGCATCATTTTCATTTTATGATCAAGGTATTTATGCAAATAATACCCTTTACTTGAAATGGTCTTCCTATCCTTTACCAAGTTAATGGTAATCATCCTTCAGATGTCAATTCAAACATCTCTTTCAAACAGAAGACACACGTTATCCCAGAGTAGTCAAGTCCTGCAGATTAACTTGCACTGCGTCTGGATGGTCCTTGGTACTCCCATACTTTAACTATTCTTAATAAATTACATTACTATATTTTACCTTCTTATCAGAAATGCATGAGTTCTATTTTCTCCACATCCTCACTATACTTCTTGTTCTCTGACTTTCTGATTCTAGCCGCCCTGGTAGTTGTGAGGTGATATGGTGATATTTCATTGTGGCTTTGATCATTGTCCTGATGACTAATGACATAGAGTACCTCTTCATGTGTTTATTAGTCATTTGTATATCTTCTTTGGAAAAAATATCCCTTCAGATCCTTTGCCCTTTAAAAAATTTAAAAAATTGAGTCATCTTTTTATTATTGAGTTAGAAGAGGTCCTTATCTGTTCTAGATACATGTTACTTTGATATAGGATTTGCAAATATTTTCTCTGAATTTTCACTTTCTTGATGGTGTCCTTTTAAACACAAGTGTTTTAATTTTGTTGAAGTAAAAATTATCTATTTTCCTTTTGTTGTTCATGTTTTTGGTCCAAACACCCTTGTCAAAAATCAGTTGTTCATAAATATATATGAGCTTATTTCTGCACTCTCAATTCTGTTGTATTCATCTATCCTTGTACTATATACCTTGTTTTGATTGTTGATACTTCGCAGCAAGTTTTGAAATTGAGAAGTGTAGCTTCTCCAACTTTGTTATTCTCTTTCAAGATTGTTTAAGCTATTCTGAATCCCTTAAAATTTCATATAAATTTTCTAGTCAATGTGACAAGTTCTGCAAAGAAGTCAACTAGTCAACATCATTTTTCTGATGAAGATTGTATTAAATCTATAGGTTAGTTGGGCAATGTTGGTATTTTAACATTTTCAATTCTTCCAGTCCATGAATGTGGATTGTTTTCCCATTTATTTAGATTTTCCTCAATATCTTTCTACACAATTTTGTAGTTTTCAGAATATAAAGTTTGTTCTTCTTTTGTTAAATTTATTCCTATGAATTTTATTCTTTTGGATGCTATTGTAAACAGAATTGTTTTCTTAATTTTATTTTAAATCGTTTATTTAATGTGTATATAAATACAATTCAAAAACTTTCCCATGCTTTATTTTTTCTTTTACTTATTTATTTGTGTTTCTGAAACATAGGAGAGTATTTCCTGCAGACAACATATAGTTGGGTCATATTTGTTTAATTCAGTCTTACAATCTCTACCTTATGATGGGATTATTTAATTCATTCACATTTAATATTATTGATATATTTTGATATATATCTATCATTTTTTTGTTTTCTTTTTTTTCTTTTTTTTTTTTTTTTTGAGACGGAGTCTGGCTTTGTCGCCCAGGCTGGAGTGCAGTGGCGCAATCTCGGCTCACTGCAAGCTCTGCCTCCCAGGTTCACGCCATTCTCCTGCCTCAGCCTCCTGAGTAGCTGGGACTACAGGCGCCTGCCACCACGCCCTGCTAATTTTTTGTGTTTTTAGTAGAGATGGGGTTTACTTTTGTTTTCTATAGGTCTTATGTCTTTCTTCTTGTTCCATTTCTCCTTTACTACTTCACTTTTACTTGAGCGAATGTTTTACAATATAGCATTTTTAGTTTTATGCTATAGAATTATATATATATATATATATATATATTTTTTTTTTTTTTTTTTTGAGATGGAGTCTCGCTCTGTAGCCCAGGCTGGAATGCAGTGGCACAATCTGGGCTCACTGCAAGCTCCGCCTCCTGGGTTCATTCCATTCTCCTGCCTCAGCCTCAAGAGTAGCTGGGACTACAGGAGCCCACCAACACACCTGGCTAATTTTTTGTATTTTTAGGAGAGACGGGTTTAGTAGAGACCGTGTTAGCCAGGAGGTCTCCATCTCCTGACCTCGTGATCCGCCCCCCTTGGCCTCCCAAAGTGCTGGGATTACAGGCGTGAGCCACCGCACCTGACCAATATATATTTCTTAATTTGTGAGAATGAGATTCATATTTATAATAGCTCAATGAAAACAAGATAGAGATATTATTCCTTACATTGATCTACTTCCTTTCCCACTTTTTTGTTATTATTGCTATATATATCTAATCAATGTTACAACTTAATAATAGATTTTTATAATGATTACTTTGCCATATCCTACATTTTCTTAGTTCATTACACTTTTTCTCCAACTCACCTCTGTTGGCAAATGTGGTACATATCTATAAGTTACAAATCCTATATGATATACATATCATTTTAAACCATTGCCTTTAAGTATACTAAGAGAAGAAAAGAAAAATATGCCTTTAAAACATCTTTTATAATTTAATTGTTACCTTTACAGGTGCTCTTGTTTCTAAGGATTCAAATTACTGTGTGGGGTCACTTGCTTTCACCCTGAAAATCTTCTTTTAGTCTTTCTTTTAAAGCATGTCTGCTAACAATACATTCACTCAACTTCTGTTCATCTGGGAAAGTATTTTGCCTTCATCTCTGAATGATAGCTTTGCTGGATATAATATTCTTAACTGACATTTCTCTCTAATACTTCAAATATGTTACTCTACTGCCTTCTGATATCCATTGTTTCTTCTGAGAAGTCAGCTGTTAATCTTTTTGGGACACTTACAAATGACACATCATTTTCCTCACCAGCTGTAAGATTTTTCTTGGCTTTGACTTTTATTAATTTTTCTATGATGTGTCTGGTTATAAGTCTTTTTTTTTTTTTTCATCCTACGTAGAGTTCACTGAGTTTCCAGGATGTATATGTTATTGGCTTTTTAAAATTTAGGGAACTTTCATTCATATTTCTTGGAAAAATTTTCTTTTTCTTTTTCTCTCCCTTCTTCTGATAATTCCATTACTTGTATGTAACTTTTGTTTAAAATTGTTGTCTTTCTCTTCTAAAAACCTCTATTTTATTAGCTAATTATTTTAACTTCTCTCATCTTCTTTTTTTTCTGTTTGTCCACTTTAGGAATTATGAAATTAGTCTTTGTTCATTTGCTATAGTAAGAGGAGATAGTTCTGTAAGTGGTTAAAGATTGGGTGGTCTGCCATTTGTACAGGCTGATAAGTCACCAGCCTTCTGTTTACTCTGTTTATAATCTATGCATGTCAAAAGTGGGGATAACTCCTGCCCACCTGCGAAGCTCTTTCTAAACTCTTTGAAGACCAAGAAAATGGGGAATACTAATACTAGGTGTTGCTAATTTCTTTCTTCTCTCCCTCCCCTATCTGGAACCTAAGCAACTTCTGAGATTTTCCCTTCCCAGGACTCTGCTATACTGATTTGCAGGCTTGCATAAAGGCTGGAGAGAAAAAAAGTTTTCATCTCTGCATCACAACTTCCAGGCTTTTGCTTCCTGTTAGCATCAGCTGCTATTTAGGATGTAGAGCAAGTAAAATGGCTGCTTAGGAACTCATTGGCACTGAAAGGCAAGCTGGAGACATTGTTTTGGCATGTTTCTAGATTTCCCTTTATACCTTTTAAATGAAGTTTTACTTCTAGAAGTTTATAAACTTATCTTTGGTTTGCAAGAGAAATAAGATGATTCAGTAAGTACAGGAGAATGGAAAATCTGAATTCCGGGCCTTCTGCAGTTTCAGCTTTATCCTTGATTGGCACTTATCCTTAAATCTAAATTTTCTGAAATCCTAGCTTCCACAGCTTGTCTTCTTTGTTGCAACTGCAAAGTCAAACAAGCAAGCTCAGATAGGAAACTTTAGTGCAACCACATTACAGATATTCCATTGTAAAGTACCAACACTACTTCTTGCATGGCAATATTGATAACCTCATTTCCTATCTGGTGTTTGAATATGAGTCATTGATGATTTAGAACCAGTAAGTAAAATAATAAGGATTGTAGTGGCATTACTATTGACTTATTCCAGCCTTGCCCCTTCCCTTAAAAATCCTTCCTTCATGTTGTTTTCAGCATGATTTTCCTGAATTGCAAACCTACTCATGACACTCTCAGGTGTAAAACACTAAAATGCTTCTTCATAGCTTTTAGAATTTTTTGTTGTCACAAAAAGCAGCTATCTGATTTTTACTTAACACTGTAGTGCTGCCTTTGACTGCCAGAATATAATTTTCAATTTATATTTATTTATTGAATAAGTAGTTCACCCAAAGCAGTGGGAGCAGTTTTGTTCACCTTGAGGACAGGAATTATGCCTAGTTTTACGTGTCCTCACTAAATTTGACGCCTGCTATGTGTTCCATAAATAGATATTGAAGAAAGTAACAGACGAAGGAATAGATACAGATCTGTGTTTTTCTGAGATTTTGAGGAGAATTACCTTTATTGTGGTACAACATTTAGATATGCTCATCTGAATAAAACTTTTTTTTTTTTTTTTTTTTTTTTTAGATGGAGTCTCACTCTGTCGCCCAGGCTGGACTGCAGTGGCACGGTCTCGGCTCACTGCAAGCTCCACCTCCTGGATTCACACCATTATCCTGCCTCAGCCTCCCCAGTAGCTGGGACTACAGGCGCCTGCCACCACAGTGGCTAATTTTTTGTATTTTTAGTCGACATAATATTTCACCATGTTAGCCAGCTGATCTCGATCTCCTGACCTCATGATCCACCTGCCTCAGCCTTACGAAGTGCCGGGATTACAGGCGTGAGCCACCATGCCTGTCCAAAACTTAATTTTAAAGAAAATTTTTTTCATAAACATATTTCTTCTGAAATGTCCAGAGTACAAAACATTGTGTTCAACACAATGCGAGAACATACAGTCTGTACAAAATTGCATTTTCCTCACCACTTCCCTCAGGAGTCATGTTTCTTTTTATCTGAATCCACTTGTCCCTGAGGTGCAACTAATCACTATTCTTTATACAGATCTGAGTACAAAGCATTGCAAATACTGATACTCAATTAATTCTTGGCAAGTGCCTCGGTGAACCCTTTCATGATAAAAAAGAATAAAATGTAGTTAGAAAAGGCCTTGAGTTACTTAATTTTGTATTATCCTAGCTTCCTGAAGAACACAAAATTTAATTTACCCCTGTAGTCTAATATGAATCTTATTTTTTAAAATATTGTTTTGGTGCTTTCCTTAGTAATCCATTCTACTGTCTGTTAGTCAGATTATCCTAGAATCTAGTATCTTTAATCTAGGTGGCCTTAGGTATGTTCCATAAAAACTATAACATCAAATTTCTTCATCAGTAATATGGAAAAAATAGCTTTATCCTAATAGGCTTGTTGTGAGGATTAGAAATAAAATTCATGCTAAGTACGTAGAACAGTGTCTGGCACTGATTAAGGGCTCAGTATATTTTAGTTATGTTTTTGTTGTTATTGCACGTAACATCATATTTTAATTAGTTGCAAGTTCACAGGAGAATGAATATGGCACCACAGCAGCCAGGGTCAGTGTAAAGAGAAACCCCCAAGTGAGAAATGATTAAGGTTGCACATTATACTTCCTTCCCCCTTAAAAGTGCCTTTTCTGATGCATATGTTGATCAAATGAGCAGCCCAGGACCCAAATTCAAATTATGTGTACCTGAATTTTTGAAAATGCATACATTTAAAGATTCCTAGAACTTCATAGCTAGAGGAAATGATGTCTGTAATGTCTCCCCTAATTTTACCAATGAGAAAACTGAGAACCAAAGAGGATGATTATCTTGATTGAGGTCATGAATAAGCATTCTGACTCCTCACCTGATTCTCTTTCTCTGTCTCTTTCATATATTTAAAGAATATTATTTTAGAATAGTTTTAGATTTACAGAGAACTTATAAGAACAACACAGAGTATGCTGCACGCCCAGTATCCTTGTTACTATAATCTTGCATTACTATGGTATGTTTGTCATAACTAATGAACTAACATTAATGCTTTATTAACTATAATGCATGTTTTCAGGTATCATGTTTCCTCCATGATATCTTTTTTTTTAGTTGTGCCTCAACATTGTCCACCTATCCAAACAAGAATTGGTTTGGCCTGTGGAGGGCCTCCCCTTAAAATGTCAAATAACAACAACAACAAAAAAAGCATGAGAACAATGTTTCACCAAATAGAAAATAACACCAAAAAGTTAGAAATTATTTCAGCAAATAAAATGGAAAGTTTGAAGTTGAAAAATACAATTTCAGTGCTAGAGGGTCTCAACAGTAGATGTGAAGAGACAGAAGAAAGTATAAGCAAACCTGAATATAGGCAAATTAAGAAGATCTAATATGGAACAAAAATGAAAACGAATGTAGAGATGTGAACAGAGCTTCAGATTCCTGTGCAGCATGATTATCATTCTGGCATACACATGATGGAAGTCCCTGAAAAAAAGAAGGGGGAAACAGAATAATACTGCAGGAATAATGGTCAAAAGCTTCCTACATTTTATGAAATACATTTATGTAAACACCTAAGAAGCTCAATGAATTTCAAACAAGATAAACTCAAAAATACCTATACCTAGACATGTATAATTAATTTATCAGAAACCAAAGACAGAAAATTGAAAGCAACAAGAAAAAAGTGTCTCATGATATACGACGGATCCTTGATAATATTAACAGCAAATTCCTCATCTGGGACCATAGGTTCCAGAAGGCAGTGGGATGACTGAAAAGAAAAAGAAGAAGAAATTAAGACTTTACCTGATAAACACCAGTTGAGAGAATCTGTCACTAACAGACATGCCCTACAAAAATTACTAAAGAAGAGTAATTCAGTCTTGAATGAAAGGTCAAATTTAAATCCATATGAAGAAATCCTGTAATCCAAACCATAAACTGTAATCCAAATCCATATGAAGAAATAGAGTACCCTACAACTACTTATGTAAGTATACATATATATACATACACAAGATAGTTAAAACCATTTCATGTAAAAACTTGTAGCAGCTTATTCACAATAGCCAAATAGTGGAAATAACCCAATTATCCATCAACTGATGAACAGATAAACTATCATATAACTGCCTTCGATGAAATATTTATCTATAAAAAGGAATAACACATTGGCACATGCTATGACATAAATGGACTTTGAAATTGCTATGCTTAGTGAAGGAAGCCAGGCACAAAAGGTCACACATTGTATAATCCCAGTTATATGAAATAACACGAATAGACAAATACATAGGAACAGAAAATAACTTAGTGCTTTTAGGGGCTGAGGGAAAAGAGGAATGGGGAATGATTGCTAATAGCCACAGGGTTTCTTTTAAGTAAAATAAAAAATATTCTGGAATTAAACAGTGGTGATGGTTGCCACAACCTGTGGACATACTAAAATCCATCAGCTTGTAAACTTCAGAATAGTTAATTATGTTGTCTTAAGTATATCTCAATTTAAGATGCACATGCACACAAAACAAACCGAGTCAGTAAATTATAGAAAAAGCTAAAGAAATAGTGGTATATTCATGCAATTGTTTGCTATTTGGAATTATAAAGGAATGAACTAAAGATTCTGACAAGATGAATTTCAAAAAGATTTTGAGGAAAAGAAGTCAAAACGAGAGTACATTCTGTGTTATTCCATTCAATTGAAGTTTCAGTTTAAGCAAACAAAACTATAGAAACATATTAGACACTGGTTGCTTGAAGCAGTGGTGGGAGAATGGACTGAGAAAAGGTATTAGGCAACTTCAGTGACAGTGATATTCTTTATCTGGATTTGTGTGGTGTTTATATAGATGTATACATTAGTCAAAACCGATTAAGGTGTGCACTTAATATCTGTGTATTTTATGTAAATTATAAGTCATTACAGTTGATGTATAAAAAAAAGAAAGAACGAGGTAAGAAGTAGTAAGGCCACCTCTGCTGGATTTTGGAAAGCTGGAAAATCTGATGTTGGCAATTAAGCCAAATTTATTCCTTTACTTCACAGGTTTGGGAGAAGAGAAAGTTGTCATTAAATTGACATCACACAACCACAAGACAACTGGGAAAAGGCAGCAATCTATGTCTTTCAGCTTTTGCTAAGATATTCATGCCATGATATTTGGCCTATGTGAGTAAAGTCTGTCTCTTTGGTTATCTGTAAAATTTAAATAAAGTATCAATCTATAAAGATTAAGTCATCAAAAATGTACAGCTGTGAAGCTGCAAGTCCTTTTTTGTCAGTATGATGTCCTTTGGGGAGATCTTTTCTCTTGAGATCTAGGAAGTACGTTCATGTACTCTGATACTATATGCTACCAGGATATACATATTCTAGCAGGGATGATCCTCAGTTTGCCCTTGGAATAGAAGTGAAAGAAGAATTGAATGTTTATGCCAGAGAGGATGTCAGATACATTTATTGGGTATCTACCATATGTTTAGCATTTTTGCTATGTTCTAATTTATTCCTCAAAACTAACCAAAAAAGTGAGTATTCTATTTAACTTTATATAAATTACACAAAATATAATATCTATTTTTAAATATTCCATTTCTATAACTCCCCATGGCATAGGCTGAGGTTTAAAGGGATTATATAACTTATCAAAAAAACACACTTGTAAGTAGCAGAGTTTATATTCAATACTAGTTTTGTTTGACTCCAAAATTTGTCCCCTTACTGCTATATAAGATTCCCTTCCAATTGAGGACCTCTTCTCATGGAGAAAAAAGTTAAGAACAAGAGAAGAAAAGTGCCTTGCTCAAGTACACGTAGCATAAAACTGAGTAAGCGGGAATACCAACAGCAGCCTAATAACTTTAGTTCAGTGATTTTTCCACCAAAGACTCATCAGCAACTGATAAGTGAGATATACCCACCACACGTAGGACTTCTTAACTCTGTTATGGTTTTTCTGGTGTTTATTCCATGCCTAGATGTTTGCTGATTCTGCAGCCACATCTCTATAGCACCATGTCAATGCTGCCTCTCAGGGATTACAGATCTTCCTTTGTGTATCAATTGACCTTAGGAGCTTTTCCCAAACCAAAAGAAATAATAGAAGAAAGGCTAAATATTCTATTTTCAACTTATTTCTCTTGAAAATGAAACAAAGAGATTTCTGTGGTGAGAATACATATTCAAAAATATAAATCTTGCCAGGGAGTTAGATGTTTTCTTAAGAATGATTTGTAAACATGGATCTCTAATTACACTGTCATAGAAGCTATAGTTTCTAAAATAATTGGAAATTAAGTAATCCATTCAGTATAAAATCACCAAATTTTATCCTCTTCAGAAAACTGAGTCAAATTTCAGTGTTCTCTGTCACTTGCGAATTTTTTGTGAGGATTAAATTAGACAATGCAGGTCAAGCATTAGAACATTGCATGGTACTTAATAAATCCTCAAGAAGGATTAGAAATAATGGCGATAATAGTGAGGATGATGATGGTATCGGTAAGGTTCTTCTCAAAGAAATTGTAGAAGAGTAATGACAAATCAATTCAAAGAAAAGCCAAAATTGACAAATGGGATCTAATTAAACTAAAGAGCTTCTGCACAGCAAAAGAAACTACCATCAGAGTGGACAGGCAACCTACAGAATGGGAGAAAATTTTTACAATCTACTCATCTGACATAGGGCTAATATCCAGAATCTACAAACAACTCAAACAAATTTACAAGAAAAAAACAAACAACCCCATCAAAAAGTGGGAGAAGGATATGAACAGACAGTTTTCAAAAGAAGACATTTATGCAACCAACACATGAAAAAATACTCATCATCACTGGCCATTAGAGTAATGCAAATCAAAACCACAATGAGATACCATCTCACACCAGTTAGAATGGCAATCATTAAAAAGTCAGGAAACAACAGGTGCTGGAGAGGATGTGGAGAAATAGGAACACTTTACACTGTTGGTGGGACTGTAAACTGATTCAACCATTGTGGAAGACAGTGTGACAATTCCAAAAGGATCTAGAACTAGAAATACCATTTGACCTAGTCATGCTATTGCTGGGTATATACCCAAAGGATTATAAATCATGCTGCTATAAAGACACGTGCACACGTATGTTTCTTGTGGCACTATTCACAATAGCAAAGACTTGGAATCAACCCAAATGTCCATCAGTGACAGACTGGATTAAGAAAATGTGGCACATATACACCATGGAATACTATGCAGCCATAAAAAGGATGAGTTCATGTCCTTTGTAGGGACATGGATGAAGCTGGAAACCATCATTCCCAGCAAACTATCGCAGGGACAAAAAACCAAACACCGCATGTTCTCAATCATAGGTGGGAATTGAACAATGAGAACACTTGGACACAGGAAGAGGAACGTCACACACTACTGGGGCCTGTCGTGGGGTAGGGGGGAGGGATAGCATTAGGAGATATACCTAATGTAAATGACGAGTTAATAGGTGCAGCACACCAACATGGCACATGTATACATATGTAACAAAGCTGCACGTTGTGCACATGTACCCTAGAATTTAAAGTATTAAAAAAAAAATCAAGGAGGCAGAGGTTTCAACATTAAATATGTACATTGCTTTAGAGCTATTTTCTGTGTGTTATTTTTAATCCGCTGTTACTCTCAGAGTCTAACTTCACATAGAAAGAACAGTGAGTTAGGAGAAACAGGAATGTAAAAGGGAGTAGAAGGAACACAGTTATTGCAAAGAGTTACCAATTGTCCACTGTACTTGATACATAAATAAGAAACAACTTTAGTTGATATTTTGATCCCGGTGAAATTATGTTTGGTTATGGGGGAATAAAATAGTTGAAAAAGAAATATAGAAGATTTGAACAATTTGCTTTCTCTAATCTTTTGTATATATATACACACACACCAATCTTAGATAGATTTAGATATATTTCATGTGGTTACACACTGGAAGAGACCCAGGACTCACTCACAGGCCAGGAGTACAATGAAGTGACGGCCACCTATCTGTTCCTTGGCTACAAGAGATCTGAGTTGGAGGACTGCACCATCATTCTGAAGCCCCAGTCTTCAGTTGATTTGAGCAATAGCAGTGTATCTTTCCATCCATAGAGTATGGGACAGCAACTCTGCCAACCCTATACAGCTGAGTTCCAGAAAGGCTTCCAGTTCTCACCTTTAATTCCCACTCTCAGAATACCCAAAGTAGCAACGCAGAAAATCAGTGGCCCGGGGAGGACCAGGAGTCAGAGACCAGCAGAATAGCCAATGTGTCTGTCAGGCTTCCTCCATGGTCTGGAGAGGAAGAAAAAAACACCCCTCCAAAGCAACGTCTCCACAAGCACAAATCAAAGCAGAAATTTACCGCTTTTGGAGAGGGCCAGCCTTGGTGAATTATCCATCCAGAATGGCAAAAACTGCCTAACTGTGCTGGCGTTTGGGTCTCCATGGCTTCTGCTTCCACCATAGTGTCCCCAGTTCCTCCCAGCCTGCACCAGTGCTTTAGTGCATTATGGCCACTATAACCCAATACCTTAGACTTGGTAATTTATAAACAACAGAAATGTATTGTTCACAGTTCTAGACACTGTGAAGAACAAGATCTATGGCTGTAGCAAATCCAGTGTCTGGTGAGGACTCATTCTCTGCTTCATAGATGGCTCCTTCTCACTGTGTCCTCAAATGGCAAAGGGACAAACAAGCTCCCTCGGGCCTCTTTTGTAAGGGCATGAGTCCCATTCATGAAGGCAGAGCTCTCATGATCTAATCACTTTCCAAAGGCCTTATCTCTTAATACTATTGCATTGGTTGTATCATATAAATATAAGTTTTAACATATAAATTTTGGGAGGACACAAACACTCATACCATAGCAACCAAGAATCTAAGATGGCCTTGGTTCAGCATAATCCTGCCTCAGACCTGACCCCAGGAGAATACTTGTCTATTCCAATGCCAGGCCCCAGGATGTTCCTGGGTTTGGGCTTATGCTTCACAAACAGCCTTTGCAGTAGTGGTGGTTTCTGACAGAACCAACTTTCTCAGAATGTGTTCAAAGGAAACTTCATTCTCACTGGGATACTCCAATAGAATAGATGCATGACCTGCAGAATTGGCCATATGTTGTGACCCCAGTCTAGGGCCAACTATTGGGAACTTCTTCAGCAAGTTCTCCTTCAAATGCATACACAGAAATCTCGGTTTGACAATGAGAACACATGGACACAGGGAGAGGAACAACACACATCGAGGCCTGTTAGGGGATGCAAGGGGAGGGAGAACATCAGGACAAATAGCTAATGCATGCATGCAGGGCTTAATAACTAGGTGACAGGTTGATAAGTGCAGCAAACCACCATGGCACACATTTACCTATGTAACAAACCTGCACATTCTGCACATGCATCCCAGAACTTAAAGTAAAATTAAAAAAAGAGAAATCTCAGTTTCAGGTCTGCTTGAAACTACCTGAAATAACCAGAAAGCAAAGACCAAGTGAAGATATAGATATAGTTTTATGTGGTAGGCAGCGGAGGCAATGATAAAGAAAAATAATTTCTTGAGGCCAAAATGTGTCCGCCACACTTTCCATGGAGAATGAAGATCAAATGTGTCCACCACACTTTCCATGGAGAATGAAGATCATGAGCACCATGGAACATAAGGAGATGATGTGTAAGGTGGAGAAGGTGCAGGAGGTAAACAGCAGTGTGTGAACCGTACAAGGAGTATATGCCATTTTGCATGCAGGGCTTGCTGGGCCAAAGGCACTTCATGCAGTGGAAGGTGGAGGTGTGTAAACTGCCGTGGTGATCTCTCGGCAGAGTTCAGTTAAAGCAGGTGTCCCAGCACTTTCATGAGAAAAAAGGAGTGGAATCTTTAAAAGCCTTCCAGGATCCTCCTGGGAGACAAGAGGAGGGGGCAGCTGGTGTAGCTGCCAAGTCTGCCACTCAGTCCCTACCTGGGAGAAACTGTATGGATTGAATTGATGGGCTTCCTCAGGGGGCACTTCTCTGCCCTCTGCCCTCCTCTTTCATCTTTGGGAGGGAGAGAAAATGGTTTTGTAGAAATAAACATAGTGCAAATGAAAACAGCCTACCTAATCAAAGTTGCTACAGCAAAGGAATCAGACCCCATCATTTGCCTTTGGCAGAAATTCCAATGTAGGCAGGGCAGTAGGAAAGCTTTATATTAAAAGAGGAAGGCTTCGGAACTCATTGGAAGCTGTTGGCATGAGGAACCTGGGGATTTCTTATATGATTGGTATGTGGAGCATATTTGACCTTTTCTGGTTGCCTCAAGTTGGGAAAGCTTTGAGAAGACAAGAGCAAAAAATTAGATAACTGGCAGTTATTGACCAAGTTCTGACTTTTCTAGGCCAGTTACTTGCAGAGATAGATTGTAGTTTAGCTGCCTAGACTTATTGCTGCGGGCATGGTGAATCAGAGTATGGTGAGTCCCTCAATTCTTTACCTGTACAGAAATCTACTTTTCTTTCCTCTCAAAGGAGGCAAAAGAAAGGAAGGTAGAGTGCATAAAGACAGAACACTCCTTGAATACTGCAGGTGCACAGAGTTTTCCACCTACAGTAGATTTTTGTTTAATTATCAAAGTAAAAGAAAAAAAAATTATATGGCCACCTTTCCTCCCTGACCGACTGAAACAGTAGAGATGGCTTATAAGATTTCCCAGGAAGGTAGCTCATGGCTTGGAATACTCGCAGGCTGAAGTGATGGAGCTCCCTTTTAGGCCTTCCCCAGGTGCACTTTGGCTTTACCCTCTTCTCTCCTTTCTCCTTTCCAAAGGAACCCAGAGGTGGTCTGCTCCCGGGCTCAGGCTCCTGGACTTAAAGCTGGTTGACTGTGGCTCGGTATAGGGTAGCCCAGGGCAGGTGGGACTATCGGGACTCACTCTTGGGCTGCAGAGATGGGAGTGAGGGGCCTTGGCCTCCCTCTATGCTGAACCCACTCTTTTCCTCACTCCTTCCATGGAGCTGGACATTTCTTTCTGCAAGCTGCTGTGCAGGAGGTATTTGCTCCCCTCAAGAATGCATGCCATGCTTCCTCTGTCAACCTCATGCAAAGAAGGAGAGAGGGGAGGCATTCAGCTTTACATGTCATAGTAATCCCATGTCATCATGCATTTGATAATTTTTAAAGTTTATTGTGGTCATTTTATATTAAAAAACAATAAAAGTTAAGCAGTAGATTTTGAGATTATTAGGGACATAGTATCTTTAATCACACTTTTAGGACCTTGGTATTTAATCATCAGTAAGTAATAGCTGCAAAATTTTGAGATCACCAAGGAACAGATATCTTTGTTCTTGGCAGAAATTGCATTAAGTAGAAGTATTGTTGCAGCTTCAGGAAGTATCACTTCACCTCTGGCTTCACTCCAAATTTTTGAGACCACTGAAGGACAGATATATTTGTTCTTAGCAGAAATTGCATTAACTAGGGGTATTGTTGAAGTTTCAGGTAGTCTTGCTTCACCTGTGGCTTCGGATGTTTGAAGGTGACTTAAAGCCTCTTTTTGTGTGTGTGTGGAGTGCAAGTTTCCTAGATCTTGAGCTTGCTAGACTGAGACTAAGAGATATCAGGTCTACAAGTCCATAAAATTTTAAGAGCACAAAATCATAAGATTCAGACAAAATGAGAACTCAAGCCTGTGAAACTTACTGGCTGCAAAAGAGCAGTCAGTAAGATTGCAGGAGTATGGTATCACAATGAGACTGGGAGACCACAAGACTGCAAGGCCGTTGGACTGGCATTATCAGATATTGAAACTGGGAGACCGAGACTGCAGATCTCTTTCTGCTTTCCAGCCATGCTCTCAGTCTCTGCTTACTCAGCAAAATTTCACTGTAAAGAATTCCTCGTTATGGAGCATTGCCTTTGCATATGAATCTTCTTTAGATTCAAATTTGAAACACCAGCTTGCAGGCTTGTCAACATTTTGGGAAATTTACTTCTGAACAAAGAATTCCCTGACAAGCTCAATCCACCTGATCTGTTCCCAGCCTCAGCAATTGGCCCTATTTGTGAATGCATCTTCTGTTATCACCTATAGAGCACTTACCCCTCAAGAGTTAAGATTTCTTAGACACCTTCATGTCCACAATTATCAAGTATCTTTGAGGAAAAGTGTGTGTTTATGCTTTAGTAAGAAATTCTAGTTGTTTGGAAGGGAATGAAATCCTTATATTCTCCATCTTAACTGAAAGTAAAAATTCCAAATTGATTTCTGGTAGATTTAGAAAAATTCTGTCACATCTATGGCTTTAGCAGTGAGTAAGTGGTCAGGGATATACTTGGGTAACAATCTCTTAGTTTTGGAGAAATTACAACCCTTACCCAAAACCGAGAGAGGGAAGGGGTTGGCAGTATGGGTCATGGATTAGAGTTTTTGGGCAATCTCGTTTTTGCAGAAGCTCTCTCTTAAATTGCTGTCTTGACTCAACACGTGGGAAAAGAAACTGAATCCATGTACAACAGTGGGGAGAGGTGGTGGGTTTAGGATAGACCCT
The DNA here is from genome assembly GCF_003255815.1 of Theropithecus gelada. Lineage (NCBI taxonomy): Eukaryota > Metazoa > Chordata > Mammalia > Primates > Cercopithecidae > Theropithecus > Theropithecus gelada. Next base: position 35,933,505 of record NC_037682.1, read on the forward strand.
GGCTGCCTTCCAAAGAGATAAAGAAACCACTTTTATGATAAATGTCATGGTGCTTTTGAAGGAAAAAAAAAAAAAGGATCTCTGTTATTAAAAGTCGTACATCGGTATTGATGGAACGTATCTCAAAATAGTAAGAGCTACTGATGGCAAACCCACAGCCAATATCACACTGAATGGGCAAAAACTGGAAGCATTCCCTTTGAAAACTGGCACAAGACAGGGATGCCCTCTCTCACCACCCCTATTCAACATAGTGTTGGAAGTTCTGGCTAGGGCAATCAGGCAAGAGAAAGAAATCAAGGGTATTCAGTTAGGAAAAGAAGAAGTCAAATTGTCCCTGTTTGCAGATGACACGATTGTATATTTAGAAAACCCCATCATCTCAGCCCAAAATCCCCTTAAGCTGATAAGCAACTTCAGCAAAGTCTCAGGATACAAAATTAATGTGCAAAAATCACAAGCATTCTTATACACCAGTAACAGACAAACAGAGAGCCAAATCATGAATGAACTTCCATTCACAATTGCTTCAAAGAGAATAAAATATCTAGGAATTCAACTTACAAGGGATGTGAAGGACCTCTTCAAGGAGAACTACAAATGACTGCTCAGTGAAATAAAAGAAGACACAAACAAATGGAAGAACATACCATGCTCATGGATAGGAAGAATCAATATCGTGAAAATGGCCATACTGCCCAAGGTAATTTATAGATTCAGTGCCATCCCCATTAAGCTACCAATGACTTTCTTCACGGAATTGAAAAAAACTGCTTTAAAATTCACATGGAACCAAAAAAGAGCCTGCATTGCCAAGACAATCCTAAGTCAAAAGAACAAAGCTGGAGGCATCACGCTACCTGACTTCAAACTATGCTACAAGGCTACAGTAACCAAAACAGCATGGTACTGGTACCAAAACAGAGATATAGACCAATGGAACAGAAAAGAGCCCTCAGAAATAATACCACACATCTACAGCCATCTGATCTTTGACAAACCTGAGAGAAACAAGAAATGGGGGAAAGGATTCCCTATTTAATAAATGGTGCTGGGAAAATTGGCTAGCCATAAGTAGAAAGCTGAAACTGGATCCTTTCCTTACTCCTTATACGAAAATTAATTCAAGATGGATTAGAGACTTTAATGTTAGACCTAATACCATAAAAACCCTAGAAGAAAACCTAGGTAATACCATTCAGGACATAGGCATGGGCAAGGACTTCATGTCTAAAACACCAAAAGCAATGGCAGCAAAAGCCAAAATTGACAAATGGGATCTAATTAAACTGAAGAGTTTCTGCACAGCAAAGGAAACTACCATCAGAGTAAACAGGCAACCTACAGAATGGGAGAAAATTTTTGCAATCTACTCATCTGACAAAGGGCTAATATCCAGAACCTACAAAGAACTCAAACAAATTTACAAGAAAAAAACAAACAACCCCATCAAAAAGTGGGCAAAGGATATGAACAGACATTTCTCAAAAGAAGACATGCATACAGCCAACAGATGCATGAAAAAATGCTCATCATCACTGGCCATCAGAGAAATGAAAATCAAAACCACAATGAGATACCATCTCACACCAGTTAGAATGGCAATCATTAAAAAGTCAGGAAACAACAGGTTCTGGAGAGGATGTGGAGAAATAGGAACACTTTTACACTGTTGGTGGGATTGTAAACTAGTTCAACCATTCTGGAAAACAGTATGGCGATTCCTCAAGGATCTAGAATTAGAAGTACCATATGACCCAGCCATCCCATTACTGGGTATATACCCAAAGGATTATAAATCATGCTGCTATAAAGACACATGCACACGTATGTTCATTGCGGCACTATTCACAATAGCAAAGACTTGGAATCAACCCAAATGTCCATCAGTGATGTACTGAATTAAGAAAATGTGGCACATATACACCATGGAATACTATGCAGCCATAAAAAAGGATGAGTTTGTGTCCTTTGTAGGGACATGGATGCAGCTGGAAACCATCATTCTCAGCAAACTATCACAAGAACAGAAAACGAAACACCACATGTTCTCACTCATAGGTGAGAATTGAACAATGAGATCACTTGGACACAGGAAGGGGAACATCACACACCGGGGCCTATTATGGAGAGTGGGGAGAGGGGAGGGATGGCATTGGGAGTTATACCTGATGTAAATGACGAGTTAATGGGTGCAGCACACCAACATGGCACAAGTATACATATGTAACAAAGCTGCATGTTGTGCACATGTACCCTAGAACTTAAAGTATAATAATAATAATAATAATAATAATAATAAACTTTTTAAATAGGTAAAATTAATATTTACTTAACCCAATTTACTCAAAATATTAGTATTTCAAAACAAAAATTACTAATAAAATATTTTACATTAAAAAAAGTTATACATCTCCTTTTGTTTCAGAGTGAGTTGGTTGGGATTGATCTTTTTCTATTACTATAAATATAAAATAAAATAAAATATGAACCCATGTAATCTGAAGACTTTCTAAAGAAATCCTTTAGTAATCAGTGCCAACATTAAATAAATCAACTTACTTCACTCTACTGCACTTCAGAAACAAATTTTAATTTCTCTCACATTACAAGTCAAGAACTTTATGATGACAAACATGGTTTGGGGTAGGATCTCCCTGAGCCTCTTCTCCAAGCTCACATCTTACAGTTCTGCCATTCTAGCCTACCTCCTACTATTACTTAACAGGCCAGACTTTCACAAGGAGTGTTCCCTCTCCCCTTGTCACAGATTTCCACATCGCCAATTTCTTTTTTTTTTTTTTTTTTCTTTTTGAGACGGAGTCTCGCTCTGTCGCCCAGGCTGGAGTGCAGTGGCCGGATCTCAGCTCACTGCAAGCTCGGCCTCCCAGGTTTACGCCATTCTCCTGCCTCAGCCTCCCAAGTAGCTGGGACTACAGGCGCCCGCCGCCTTGCCCGGCTAGTTTTTTTTGTTTGTTTTTTGTTTTCTGTTTTTTTGTTTTTTGTATTTTTTAGTAGAGACGGGGTTTCACCGTATTAGCCAGGATGGTCTCGATCTCCTGACCTCATGATCTGCCCGTCTCGGCCTCGCAAAGTGCTGGGATTACAGGCTTGAGCCACCGCGCCCGGCCTACACGGCCAATTTCTTAGTCTTTGCCCACATGTCATGCTCTCCATAAACATTCCTATTTATAAGCCCATTGACCTGGTACCATCTCCTTTAAGAGCATTTATTGCCACTGAATATCCTATATATGTTACTTGTTTTGTTTATTATCTATATCCTATCTCCCCCATACCCCCTAAAATGAGAGTCCAATAATAAAAAAAAATCTTAGTCTTTTTGATTCACTAGTGTATCCTAAGGGTTCAGAAGAATGCCTAGCCAGTAGTGATAACTCAGTACAATCATGCATCACTTAACATTGAAGATAGATTCGGAGAAATGTGTCATTAGGTGATTTTGTCATTGTGCAAATATAGAGTGTACTTACACAATCCTATATGGTATAGCCTACTACACAGTTAGGTTGTATGGTATAAACAACTACTGATGTAGGCTATATGCTTTAGCCTACTACACACCTAGACTATATGGTTTAGCTTAACTGTATACCTAAATTATGTGTTGTAGACTACTACACACCTAGGCTACATAGTTTAGCCTACTCCTCACCTAGGCTGCATGGGATAATCTATTATATACCTAGATTATATGGTTTAGCTTACCACACACCTAGGCTATATGGTTTAGACTACGAAACACCAAGACTATATGGTTTAGCTTATTATACACCTAGATCATATGATATAACCTATTACACACCTAGGCTATATGGCTTATCCTACTACATACATAAGCTATATGGTTTAGCTTATTACATACCTAGATTATATGATGTAGCCTACTATACACCTAGGCTATATGGTTTATCCTACTACACACATAGGCTATATGGTTTAGCTTATTACACATCTAGATTGTATGGTGTAGCCTACTATACACCTAGGCTACACGGTTTATCCTAAAACACACATAGGCTAAATGGTTTAGCTTATTGCACACCTAAGTTATATGGTGTAGCCTACTATACACTTAGGCTACATGGTTTATCCTACTACATACATAGGCTATATGGGTAAGCTTATTACACACCTAGACTATATGGCATAGCCTACGACACACCTAGGCTATACAGTTTATTTTACTACACACCTAGGCTACATGGTATAGCTTAATACACACCTAGGTTATATGGTGTAGCCTACTAAGCTAAATGGCTTAGCTTACTATATATCTACATTATATGGCATAGACTACTATACACCTAGGCTATATGGTATAGCCTTCTACACATCTATGTTATAGTAGCCTACCACACACCTAGGCTATATGGTTTATCCTATTACACACCTAAACTATATGGTTAAGCCTACTATATGCCTAGATTATATAGTAAAATATATTACTATACACCTAGGTTTAGCTTACTACATAGCTAGGCTATTTGATATAGCCTACTACACACTTAGTTGATATGGTATAAATGATGGCACAATGAGGCTATATAGTTTAGCTTAATACATACCTAGATTATATGGTGTAGCCCACCACACAGCTAGATCATACGGTATAGTCCACCACACAACTAGATTTTGTGGTATAGCCTATTGCTCCTAGGCTACAAACCTGTACAGTACTGAATATTGTAGGTAATTTTACTGTAGTGGTATTTATCAAAAGAAATCTAAACATAGAAAAGGTACAGTACATTTTGAGTATAATAATCATATGAGACCACAGTCATATATGTCATCTGTCATTGGCCAAAGTGTCATGAGGTGGTGCATGACTATATTTGTAGAAGTGAAATGAGTCCCATATCCAGAGTCTTTTCTATGACACTAGAAATGCCTGTAATGGTAATAAGCATGATGGTAATGCTAATAATTGCAAGACAAGCATAATAACCTTACTTTACATGGCATTTTCACATAAATAGTCTAAGTAGGTCAGAAATTGTGTGGGTTTGCTCTGCTAGCTTTATTTTTAAATGCAAACTATCTTAACTGGAATGTCAAGTGTTAATGGAGCAGTGCCTGTTATAAACAGCAACAAGCTATAAACTGTGAAACTACAAAATTAGTAGCAACTCTCTCATTCTCTGGGAATTTTGGATACATTAGGAACCTGTAATTACTGACTCCCATCTGCCTACTCTGTCTTGAGCTTAATTATGTATTTCAGAAGGAACGCTTTTCATGTTTTCATTTTTTGTACATATAAATATTTAGCTACATCTCTTATCATTTACTGCCTCCCTTTCCCTCTGCCTTTGCTATTTACAATCTCTCAAGCTATTTTTACTTCCAAATTTCAATCTCTTTCCTCAGAGTCAACACGACAGAGATTAGAGCCAAGGAATTTGGTTCTGCTGGTATCTCCCTGGCATCTTTGAACAGAGGTTATCAAGCCCCAAACAAGTATTTAAAAATGGTAGGGAGGGGGCAAAGGAAGTTATAGTATGTTTTTCTTTTTTTCTTTTTTTCTTTTTTTTTTTTTTTGAGACGGAGTCTCGCTCTGTCGCCCAGGCTGGAGTGCAGTGGCGCGATCTCGGCTCACTGCAAGCTCCGCCCCCCCGGGTTCACGCCATTCTCCTGCCTCAGCCTCCCGAGTAGCTGGGACTACAGGCGCCCGCCACCTCGCCCGGCTAATTTTCTTCTATTTTTAGTAGAGACGGGGTTTCACCGTGTTAGCCAGGATGGTCTTGATCTCCTGACCTCGTGATCCGCCCGTCTCGGCCTCCCAAAGTGCTGGGATTACAGGCTTGAGCCACCGCGCCCGGCCTATAGTATGTTTTTCAACTTGAATGTTCAAAATGCTAACACAATCTCTAAGATCAATAATGCACAGGCTTTTCCTAAGGGTGTAGGGTCATAAATAAAATGGGAAAACAATGGGTGAAAACAAGGTTCAATAAAGTTCTTTACATCAGGATTTAGAACAGTCCTTTAAAACATTTCCCTAAGAGGAAACTACATCAGACACTGCCTCCTAGAATTAAGTTAACGGTAAAAACAAGCCCTTTCTTGGGATAAAACATACTTATTATGAACAGTATTTATGCCAGTGATGTTTTGAAACTGATGATCCAATGAAAATAATTTTAGTGATATATTTATATTGGATATATTGATATAATTTTGGTTAGTGTTAGCTGCATCCTTAGTGACTTCAATATTCCTTCTATTTCCATGAGACACTGGAGAGAACTAGAAATATATGTTTGATTTAAATTTTGCAAGGAAATATACAGTGAAATTAACTTCTATTTCATTCCTCTTTCTGGAAGAGAGAGAGAAAAAAATAAAAAGACATTTTGTTTTTCATTCCCTTTCACTGTTACCCTCTGGGTCTACTGAACCTTTATGCCAGATCACATTAAATTCTTCTTTACACCCCCCTCATCAGGCCCTAAGGATATCCTGAAGAAAATTCCACCCATGTCTATGTTCAGAAATTTAGCACTAAAAAACAGGGTTGTCCTGGAAGGCAGGATCGAGTATCTTATGCTTGAACATAAAAAGAGTAGTCTAACTCAGGGGAAGTGAGTGGCTCCCAGAGATCTGAGGAGACTTGTTTAGTTTTGTGTTGCAAGGGAAGTGTATTTAATAGGAGAGAGAGATGTGTACTTGCTCACAGTCCTTGTCCCCAGGTGAAGACACACCTATGTCATGTTCAGTTAAGGGGGGAGAGGTATATCTTACCCTATATAGCAATGAAAATGACAGACCTTACCCTGACCACTGAGTGAAGATTAGCAGGAAGTAGCACTAAACATGACCTATGCAAAGAAATAGTGCTAATCCTATCACCAGGACTAGAAAGTATACATTCGATGGGATTAAAATGACGCTAATTTTGCTTCAACTTTTAACATAAATAAATTATGATACTACTGACAGTGATCTTTAAAATATTATACATCATTTGTAATATCACTGCAAAGAAGAGATTAATTGGGGACTCCAGGACAGAGTGATAAGATTACATCTGCAGCAGGAGTGGAGTTTCCTTTGGCTCTGTAGTGGGGATATTAGCTACTGGTCTTGGGATCCCTGTGTGGTTAGGTCAGCATGACCACAGGTCTAAAGGCAGTAGATATATACCCTGTACTGCTTTTAGAGGATTTTATGCCCTCTACTCCTTTTAGAGGTATATCCTCTACTGTTTTTAGAAGATTGTAGGCAACTGGTTATGAAACCTGCAGCAAGGAGGTAGAACCAGTGATGGGGTCCTGATGGCAGCAACATAAGGGGCTTTTGGAAGGAGTAGCAATAGTACATCAATAATATCCTTTCAGCTATTGATTATAAATGACAAAGATATCATATATTATGAGGCATTTTTATGTCTAAGTATAATTATTTGGTTTATTCATATTAGAATACTTTTTTTCTAGAAAATGAATTCATCTTATGATTTGGAGTCTAGAAAAGCTATTTGCTTACGTGAAAACTATTCAGTCTGGGCTTTTATGGAAAATTAGTCAGTATAAAAAACTGGTCTGCTTCTGAACAGACTGAAGGTGGAGGTGGGGTAAAAACCACCTCTCTACCATTGGCCTCTTTACCACTGTACAGATTGGGAAACATGGCTGGATTAATTAATTAAGTCGTAGAGTTAATTCATCTGTGAGCAGAGAGTCAAATCCACATATGATTCCAAAGCTGGTGACCTCTTCACTACCTTAGTAGCTCCTAGCCCTGAATCATAACAATCACTCCAGGAGCTTATTACAAAATACCACTTCCTTACAGATATTTAATCCTAGAGACTATCCTTCTATAGGATTTGGTCCTGAAAAGCTATTATATGCAAAAACTCAGGTATTTGTGCTGATTAGGTTTGAGAATAACTGCCTTAGTTTCACTGTCTTTGCAAAAAATGGGAAAGCTTTATTTTAGGCAGAGCACAGTAGGATTAGGTAAACGAATGATAGTGAGAAAATCCCAAGCAGTGTGGCACGCTTGGGGACATAAAATCAGTTTCTGTGAGGACTAGAAAATGCAGAGTGGAAGAAGTCAGTCCCAGGTAGCAGTCCAAGGTAAAAACTCAGGGAGAGAGGAACATTGTTGCTACAATTGGTGAATAATGGTAGGAATGAGGAACATTTCAGAAGATTGTGTATACAGATGTAAGAGAAGTATATAGTTAATTGGACTTAGTCTTCAGCAGACATGGCACTGCTATTCATTTATTCATGAGCACATTTTATAGACTTTCTTTTATTTCGCAAACATTACTGAAGCACCTAGTATGTGTTACTCCTTCTGCCAGGAGATACTGTAGTACCCAAAACAGATGTGATACCTGTTTTTTGGAGGACCTAGTAAAGCAGAAGTGATTTTCACTAAACAGTAATTAATTAATTACCACTCATGATAAGTGTGAAAGAGGGAAAAGAACTAGGAGTTGTAATGGAGGATAATGGGCTGGGGACAGCACTAATGAGCTTTAGAAAGGGGAAGTAGGGGAGGCTTCTCTGATAAGGACCTTCCTTTCCTTCTTTTTTGTTGTTGAGAGGGAGTCTCAGTCAGCTCTGTTGCCCAGGCTGGAGTGCAGTGGCGCGTTCTCAGCTTCTGTAACCTCCGCCTCCTGGGTTGAAGCAATTCTCCTGCCTCAGCCTCCCAGGTAGCTGGGATTACAGCTGCCCGCCACCATACCCAACTAATACTTTTGTATTTTTAGTAGAGATGGGTTGCATCATGTTGACCAGGCTGGTTTTGAAATCCTGACCTCAAGTGATCTGCCCTCTGCCCCTGGTCTCCCAAAGTGCTAGAATTACAGGCAAGAGTCACCGAGCCTGGCCGATAAGGACTTTCTTTAGCTGCGATGTTGAAAGGAAGCAGGCTACTCACTCAAACGTGCAGGAGCCTGGTACTAACCCACAACAAACATTCTCCTAATCAACATGAAAATCAGAAAATGCAACTCTTGCAAGGAAAAATTTTTGGAACTTTATATGAACACTCAAAACTGTTTTGTAATGTGAAATATAAGACAAATAACAACAGTGAGTGATCAGTATAACTTGGACTTCTGCAAATATGCTTCTCTGTCTTACCTGGGGACTATTCAGGCCACAAGGGTATTCACATGGGAATGTCTTGTGGGAAATTTGAAACTGGGACACAGGTGTGACAGGCAAAACTGGAACTGAAAAACACCGACAGCCAAATTTTTTCTTTAAAGTCTTCTTACTTCTGATTTCTTCACCCAATCTCAATGGACTTCTGGGAGAAGTCTGACCAAAGTCATTTCAGACAGTGATGCTAAATAGGTTTCACCTCGACTGCCAATTCTTAACTGATGATAGTGACCATCTAGAGTAGTGTGTTTAGTAGCCCACTGAGGCTCTAACTGGTCGCAGCAAGAAAGAGTATACACAGGCACAACAGGGAGGAAGTGGCAACAAAGACCAAGCACTAGCACGCCATCATTTAGCATTTGCTTTCAAATAGGCAGGGCATCCCAGAGGAAAGGGCACAAGGTTAGTTAGGGGGAGAGGTTAGAGCTCCTGACAGCTCTCTGAGCCAAGTCTGTGATCTTGATTATTTTATACTATGAGCCTCAGTTTCCTCATTTGTAAAGGTGATGGGGGAAAGCCCACCTTGTAGGCTCTCCAAGTAGATAAAATAAAATAATTATCGTGCTTATCTTTTGCAAATTCTTGAGAATTAGTCATAAGTCAGAGTAAATAAGACAAGAATTGAAGTTACTTACCCACTTAAGAATAAAATTGGCTCTAAAGTCAGTTCTACATCCTAGGGGAAATCTAGTATGCCAAGATGTCTTTAGTTTCTGAACAACTATTTTTCTTATCTGTCTGGCTGTGATTTCTGGCTTCTGCATCTTGCGTCTATTTCTCTGTAGCTGCCCTGTCATTGACTTAAATGTTGAAGATGGCATGTACTACTTGAGCTCTTTACCTACAAATTCATCTCCTATGAGGCAGTCATACACAGGAGGCTTTTACTGGAGATATAAGGGTTAGTGTTAGAAGAAGCTTACATGACTAAGAGACACAGATGATGATTTGAATATCAAATTTAAGACATCTTTAAAATTACTTGGTTAATTTCTGCCAATTTCATCTCTAAATTCTCACCTATCCATGCCTCTACTCCCTCTTCTCTCTCCTATTATTTTCCCTAGATCTAAATTATTGCTCTTTGGGATATCAACTTTTCTTTTCCACCATCTCCTTCCTTGTAATCTTATCAAAATATTGAAGAGAGGTTGGCAGGTACATGAGAAGGCAAAGTTCTTAATCAGGGGTCCTGGACACCAACAGAGTTCTCTTACAGCTTCTTTGGTTACACTGACCCTAGAAAATCATATGCAAAATGTTGCAGGTATATGTATCTGTTTATTCCAGAGAGGAGAATGTGTAGCTTTTACAAGAATTTAAAAGGCCTCTCTGGTTCAAAGAATGAAAGTGCTGTGGTTGTACAGCCATTTTTTGACTATGTTTTTTAAACTGTGGTAAAACACTGCAAAGCCCTATTCAAGATAAATAAATTGAAACACACAAATCTATATTATATATGACAGGTAAGCCTTATTAAATAAATGTAATATTGATGTACAATTGTTCATGTTCACGATGAAGATAAAATGAAATATGAATTTGACAGACTACAAACAAATCTTGCTTCACTAAATAATCCACTTTAGAATTTATTTGAATAATGATTTTCTTTGTGCAAGCAAACACTTTTTTTGTGCATTAGTAAGTAACTGAATAGCTTGAAAAGAAGATGGAGTGGTAGATCAGAACATACATTTAAGGTAATATACAGACGTAATATAATTTAAATTCTACCACAAAGCAGTGTGGTATATAGTACAGGACCAAGCATTTGAAGACATGAGTTATGGTAACCTTGGGCAAGTTGCTTGAACTTTCTGAATGAGAGACCTCCCACTGCATATTAAAAACATGCAAGAAAAATAATGATGATGATGATGATGATGAAGCATCTCTAAAGAGAATGAAAGTCAACAGAAACATAGTTTTTAAGTTACAAGACACTTTTAAGCAATGTCTGGAGAAGGTGCTAGTCTATCAAAGAGAGTGGGCTATGCAGCATAAAGCTGGGCACATGGGGGCTCTTCATGAACACCTATGCTGGCTGGTCAATGAAGTGTGGATTGGCGCATTTATTTTAGGCAGCTCTTTCCCTACAATGATCATGAACCACTCCTGAGCTTGACTGCAACCTCTGGCAACTTCTTAGCCAGCATATTAAAAACATGCAGTAGCAGTTAAGAACAATGAATGACTTCTGGTATTTTTGGAGAGCATAACATACTACTTCAAGAAGATACAATAATTGGTTGTCATTTCATCAGCTGAGAAAATAATTCTTTGTTCCCTGCTTTCAACAATGCCCACTGGTAATATTATGATACATAATACAAACAACAATTTCTACTTTCTCTCGTGGAACTGTTTTAGAAAATTATTGTTAACCATGTCCTAAATTAAACAGGAAAAATATAACTTGTATTTTTGTGGCTTATATATGCTAGTTATTTGGGAGATTGCTTTCCTTGAATTGCATCATGGTTGTGCTGTTCCTGAAGGCCAACAGGAGTTACACCCAAAACAATGACTATGTGAAGGGTAAACATTTTCTCAGACTTAAGCAATGAGGCTCAATGTGATTTAGGAATCTAATATGGACACTGAATGTGACAGAGGCATGGAACCCCATCAAGTTGATTTCTTCACTAAGTACACCTAGTGAGATATCTGTAGGATCATGGTGTACAGATTGGCATTGCATAGGGTAGACACAAATAAGATTCCAAAGAAGATGAAAGACTAACCTGTCAGTTTCAAAAACCTGTGACATTGAGAGAAAACTGTAAAATTGCTATTATGAATGATGTGATGTGAAATTATTCCTTGATCTATTAATGTGTGCTTTAAAAAGGCCCACTCCTAAAATTTTGCAAGGTCAGTTATACAAGTACAAAAACAGGTCAACATAACATATGTCTAAATATTACAAGTTAGTTATAAACTAGAAACTGTTAAATACTTTCTTTTTTCTCCTATTTTGACAAATATAGCTTTGTTTAGCAAGTTTAGGATTAAGCTAGGCATTCTCAAATTTCTCCGTGTTATTCAACTGCACTTCACCTTTTCTTCCCACCCCCAGCTCCACTGGACTGTGTGAAGGACCCTGTCTGCATATATATGGACACCCCAGCCCTCATGTCAAAGTCACATTCATACTTCACAACAAATGGTGGCCTCACCAATGGCGGGTGGGGTTCACTTTGAGAATTGTCTCTGAGAAGATGCACAGGCCCTGGGCTACTTGATCAGGATATTCTTGGGCCCCAGGTACCTGGACCTGAGGACTTACCCCACAGGAAAGGGCACTGGGCACTGGTGGAGAAGGGACAGCGAAGTGCCTTTCAAGGACAAAGTCCAGGAAAGAAGCCCTTCTTGCCCTGGTATAAGGAAGTTACTGTTCTCAGATAAGAACAGACTAGAAAACCAGCCAAAAGAAGCAAAGCAAACACCAAGGAATGAAGTACTTATACATGCTAATAGGGAATGAATCTTGAAACATTATTCTACTTGAAAGTAACTGGACACAGAAGGACACATATTATATGATTGTATTCATTCAAAACATCAAGAATGTGAAAATCTCTAGTGAGACAGGGTAAGCTGTGGTTGCTTAGGGCTGAGAGTGTTGGGTAGAGAGATGGGAAGTAATGGCTAAAAGGTACAGGATTTCTATCGGGGGAACCGACCCCCGATAATTCAACAAGTGTTCTTTTCTATTTCCCTAAGTGTCAGCCGGTCTGAGAAATAAAGGGAAAGAGTACAAAAGAGAGAAATTTCAAAGCTGGGTGTCTGGTGGACACATCACATGTCAGCAGGTTCCATGATGCCCCCTGAGCCGTAAAACCAGCAAGTTTTTATTAGCGATTTTAAAAAGGGGAAGGAGTGTACGAATAGGGTGTGGGTCACAGAGATCACATGCTTTAAGGGCAACAAAAGATCACAAGGCAGAAGGTCAGGGCAAAACTAGAATCACTAATGAACTTCCATGTCCTGCTGTGCACACATTGTCAGGGTTCAAGAGCAGAGAATCAGTCTGACTAGAATTTGCCAGGCTGGAATTTCCTAATCCTAGCAAGCCTGGGGGCACTGCAGGAGACTAGGGCATGTTTCATCCCTATCTACATCTGCATAAGACAGACACTCCTAGGGTGGCCATTTTAGAGGCTCTGCCCTGGGAATGCATTCTTTTCCCAGGGCTGTTAATTATTAATATTCCTTACTGGGGAAAGAATTCAGCAATATTTCTCTTACCCGTTTTTGGTAATAAGAGAAATATGGCTCGTCCTGCCCAGCCCACAGGCAGCCAGATGCCCTTGTTATCTCCCTTGTTCCCTGAAAATCGCTGTTATCCTGTTCTTAAGGTGCCCAGATTTGATAATGTTCAAACACACATGCTCTACAAACAGTTTGTGATTTGTGCAGTTAATGCAATCATCACAAGGTCCAGAGGAGACATATATCCTCAGTTTACGAAGATGATGGGATTAAGAGATTAAAGACAGGTATAGGAAACCACAAGAGTATTGATTGGGGAAGTGATCAATGTCTATGAAATCTTCACAATTTATGTTCAGAGATTGCAGTAAAGACAGGTGTAAGAAAGTATAAAAGTATTAATTTGGGGAACTAATAAATGTCTGTGAAATCTTCACAATTTATGTTCTTCTGCCATGGCTTCAGCTGGTCCCTCCATTTGGGGTCCCTGACTTCCCACAACAGATTTCTTTATGAGATAATGAAAATTTCTAAAATGGGCTGTGGAGATGATTGAATATATCTGAGAATATTACTGAGTTGTATACTTTAAATGAGTAAATTGTACTACACGTGAATTATGTGAATAAAGCTGTTAAAGAAGCAAAGCAAATGCAGTTCAGTCCAATTAAATAAGTGAGCCACTTCTGCTCCACAAAGTTAAATGATTACACACATAAAACTTAGAATCAGACAGAGTGTAGTTCATTTGCAGGCTTTGCCTTCTCTAGGTTTCATGACACTTGGCAATGTTTTAAATTATTCTCTACTTCATTTTCCTCATCTACAAGGTGACAATGATATTACTTCTAGCATAGTGTTGTGATGGGATTAAATGACTTGGTGCCATATACTAACATTCTGCAAATAGTAGCTAATAATAATCATTATTATTATCATCATTAAAATAATTATGTGTCTCATCCACTACTAGACACAGGTGTATTCATTGAAGAGTAACACGAGGTTCTCTGAGGAATTCAAGAGCCCTAAGAATGTCTATGCTAACGGCAACAATAATTCATGGAAATCAGCTGAGAGAATCCAATTTACACACGCTGTCAAGCATCAGTCACTGACCAACAAGACAGGCATCAAATCTGACCCCTCTTGTAGGCAGTGATAAAAGGAAGTAGAGACTAGGTGAAGAGACAGAACCCCAAACAGATAATCATGACCACATAATGGAGGGTGGAACGAATGAATAAGACATTTTGGGAGTATGGGAGCACAGAGGAAAAACTCAAATTGGTCCACAGACATTGAAGGGTCCTTAGAGCTGAGGTTTTTGAGCCACTCTATACAGGATGTGTTGCTAAGAGGGAAAACTGGATAACTGTGTGTGTTTCTGCAGTTTATCAAGGGTTGATTTTTATATTGTGGGTGGGAGAACGCTGCAAATGAGGATGGAGGGGCAGGTTTTGCCACATCTTGTATGTCCTATATGCTGGCAAGTTGGGATTTTATTCTGTAGGTGATTAAAAGAGTTTAAGCCATGGGCAGGCATGATCATATTTGTGCTCTGGAAAAATCTCCCTCCTAATACTTATGGAGAACAAAAAACAGCAAGGAAACTGGAAGCAAGGAAAGCCAGTAGGGGACTGTTGATATAAGTAATGAGTAGATGGACACAAGAAGAATTTGAAAAAATATGAAGTAGATACAATTAACTGAATGGAATTCAGAACTAATGGTATAGATATAATAAAAAAATAACAGGTTTTTAACTTAAGTGATGGGAGTGGGTCATAGAATTCTGTAATAAAAATGTGAAAATCAGAGGTATGAAGGTAGTAAGATAAACATGAACCTTAGGTTTCCTAGCACTTAGCCATTTCCAGTGTTCAAATGTAGGAAACAAGCAGGAATGCAGAAGAGATTTGTTTGGGAATTGACTGATTTTGATGTGAGCTTGCCCTGTGCTTCCTTTTTGTGCAACTTTATTGGTGGCTGGATGATGAGAAGATCCTTATATTTACTCATAGGTAAGGGCTTAGTCTAGGTACTAATATATAAAATAAATGATCCTTGAAACCAGTCGCTCTATGATTTCCAGCATAGTAAGCCTAGTGAGGTGTCTAATTGAATAGGATTGCTTTCTGAGTACAGGGAAGGCCTGGTATGAGTCACACTGATTAGAATACTGCTATGGACAAGTATTAGGTGATGTTACCAAAGTTCCCCACCCCCCTGCCGAGGGAAGTTGATGGATGCCAGGGAAGAGTTCATATTTAAGATAGTGTCAAAATTACAATGTTTAGTTGCAAACAATAGCATCCCCTCTGGCCAGCAAAAGTAGAAAAAGGATTTATTAAAGAGTATTAGGTAGTTTATAAAATCTCTGGAAGCCAAGAGGTAGGTTCTGAGGCCTAAAGACAAAATCAATGCACAACCCCACTTTGGGTACCATGGCATACCACCTGGGATGTTGAAGATGAGACACCATAAGGACTGACACTGTCATCCATTAAGAACTGATCTCATTGTGATATCACCACTGATCCCACAGAAATACAAACTACCATCAGAGAATATTATAAACACCTCTATGCAAATAAACTCGAAAATCTAGAAGAAATAGATATATTCCTGGACATATACACCCTCCCAAGACTAAACCAGGAAGAAGTTGAATCCCTGACTAGACCAATAACAGGCTTTGAAATTGAAATTAAGGCAATAATAGTCTACCAACCAAAAAAGTCCAGGACCAGACGGTTTCACAGCTGAATTCTACCAGAGGTACAAAGAGGAGTTGGTACCATTCCTTCTGAAACTATTCAAATCAACAGAAAAAAAGGGAATCCTCTCTAACTCATTTTATGAGGCCATCATCATCCTGATACAACAACAACAAAAGAATTTTAGACCTATATCCCTGATGAACATCGATGCAAAGATACTCAGTAAAATACTGGCAAACTGAATCCAGCAGCACATCAAAAAGCTTATCCACCATGGTCATGTGGGCTTCATCCCTGGGATGCAAGACTGGTTCAACATATGCAAATCAATAAATGTAATCCAGCATATAAACAGAACCAAAGACAAAAACCACATGATTATCTCAATAGATGCAAGAAAGGCCTTTGACAAAATTCAACAGCCCTTCATGCTAAAAACTCTCAATAAACTAGGTATTGATGAGACATATCTCAAAATAATGAGAGCTATGTATGACAGACCCACAGCCAATATCATACTGAATGGGCAAAAACTGGAAGCATTCCCATTGAAAACTGGCACAAGACAGGGATGCCCTCTCTCACTACTCCTATTCAACATAGTGTTGGAAGTTCTGGCCAGGGTGATCAGGCAGAAGAAAGAAATAAAGCGTATTTAATTAGGAAAAGGGGAAGTCAAATTGTCCCTGTTTGCAGATGACATGATTGTATATTTAGAAAACCCCATCATCTCAGCCCAAAATCTCCTTAAGCTGATAAGCAACTTTAGCAAAGTCTCAGGATACAAAATCAATGTGCAAAAATCACAAGCATTCCTATACACCAATAACAGACAAACAGAGAGCCAAATCATGAGTGAACTCCCATTCACAATTGCTTCAAAGAGAATAAAATACCTAGGAATCTAACTTACAAGGGATGTAAAGGACCTCTTCAAGGAGAACTACAAACCACTGCTCAACAAAATAAAAGAGGACACAAACAAATCAAAAAACATTCCATGCTCATGGATAGGAAGAATCAATATCGTGAAAATGGCCATACTGCCCAAGGTAATTTATAGATTCAATGCCATCCCCATCAAGCTACCAATGACTTTCTTCACAGAATTGGAAAAAACTGCTTTAAAGTTTATGTGGAACCAAAAGAGAGCCCACATTGCCAAGACAATCCTAAGCCAAAAGAATAAAACTGGAGGCATCACACTACCTGACTTCAAAGTATACCTCAAGGCTACAGTTACCGAAACAGCATGGTACTGGTACCAAAACAGAGATGCAGACCAAGGGAACAGAACAGAGCCCTCAGAAATAATACCACACATCGACAACCATCTGATCTTTGACAAACTTGACAAAAACAAGAAATGGGGAAAGGATTCCCTATTTAATAAATGGTGCTGGGAAAACTCGCTAGTCACATGTAGAAAGCTGAAACTGAATCTCTTCTTTACACCTTATAAAAAATTTAATTCAAGATGGATTAGAGACTTAAACATAAGACCTAAAACCATAAAAATCCCAGAAGAAAACCTAGGCACTACCATTCAGGACATAGGCATGGGCAAGGACTTCATGACTAAAACACCAAAACCAATGGCAACAAAAGCTAAAATAGACAAATGGGATCTAATTAAACTAAAGAGCTTCTGCACAGCAAAAGAAACTACCATCAGCACGAACAGGCAATCTACAGAATGGGAGAGAATTTTTACAATCTACCCATCTGACAAAGGGCTAATATCCAGAACCTACAAAGAACTCGAATTTACAAGAAAAAAATCAAACAACCTCATCAAAAAGTGGGCAAAGGATATGAACAGACACTTCTGAAAAGAAGACATTTATGCAGCCAACAGATACATGAAAAAATAACATCATCACTGGCTATCAGAGAAATGCAAATCAAAACCACAATGAGATACCATCTCACACCAGTTAGAATGGCAATCATTAAAAAGTCAGGAAACAACAGGTGCTGGAGAGGATGTGGAGAAATAGGAACACTTTTACACTATTGGTGGGACTGTAAACTAGTTCAACCATTGTGGAAGACAGTGTGGCAATTCCTGAAGGATCCAGAACTAGAAATGCTATTTGAGCCAGCAATCCCATTACTGGGTTTATAACCAAAGGATAAATCATGCTGCTGTAAAGCCACATGTACATATATGTTTATTGCGGCAGTATTCACCATAGCAAAGACTTGGAACCAATCCAAATATCCATCAATGATGGACTGGATTAAGAAAATGTGGCCCTTACACACCATGGAATACTATGCAGCCACAAAAAAGGATGAGTTCATGTCCTGTGTAGGGACATGGATGAAGCTGGAAACCATCATTCTGAGCAAACTGTCACAAGGACAGCAAATCAAACACCACATGTTCTCACTCATAGGTGGGAATTGAACAATGAGAACACTTGGACACAGGGTGGGGAACATCACACACTGGGGCCTGTCATGGGGTTGAGGGAGCAGGGAGGGATAGCATTAGGAGATATACCTGATGTAAATGACGAGTTAATGGGTGCAGCACACCAACATGGCACATGTATACATATGTAACAAAGCTGCATGTTGTGCACATGTACCCTAGAACTTAAAGTATAATAATTTAAAAAAAGAAGAATTGGTCTCATTCACCATTCTGCTTTCCTGAAGTTTAACGTCCAAACACATGACTTCCTTGAGTTATTTAGTTCTCATCAAAATATTGCAAAAGTAAGTGTTATTTTTAGAGGCTAGATGAAAATTTTCTATCCTTTTCCTTTGGGAAAGCTAAAATTATTATTTGGGAAAACTAAAATTGAGGGCTTTCAAAGATAGTAGGTAGGCTCAAATAAAAACATTGTCCTAGCATAGGTCAACAGAAGCCAGTAAAGTCATATGATACACATTTTAAAGCCAATAATTCATTTGTTCTATATTTTAAAATTGTTAATGTAGTAAAAAGAAAATAAAAGTCCATCTACATCTTTGCCAAAATGCAAATGATCTAGTCTGGGAATTTGGGTTCTCTTGAATTGCATGGCAGTGTAGCCTAAAAGAAGGGCTTAGGGGTAAGATATAACCTGAGGTTTGAAACTTCACTCCATCAACTTACTATTGGGTCATCTTATTTGATTTCTTTATCCTCATTTTCATCTGCACAGTGAATGAGGACAACAGCGGTGCGGATATGAGGACTAAATGACACAACGGATGCAAAGCACCCAGTGAGAGTGATCAGAAGGCAGGTACTCAGACTTCTTATTCAGGACTCTGCACTTCGGAGTTAGCAGCAGACTGATTTCTCTTTTTGTGAACATCAAAAGCCCTGTTTTTTATCCTCTCCTTCCACACCTTTTCTTTCTGGTTCCTGTCCCTAAGGATAGCAATAAACCATATCTGGAAGCCCAATTAGGCATGCACAACTCCTGCCTGTCTTATCTTAATCCTGCCAGTAATAGAACAGTAATTGTTCAGAGAAACTACAAGGGAAATGGTGGGTAAGGAGAACAGACGGTGCCCCAATTGATCTCAATTACTGTCATGAAATTGAATCTTCTGTCCGACATCTAAATTTAATGCTTCTTTTCCCTGAGGATCTGTCCCTGGTTGTTGCCTCCTATTGTATCTGCGGTTGGCCTGTCACCATCTGCATTGCCCTCTTCATCACAATGAAGGAATTGTTTTCATTTACTTAGAATTTCCTCTGCATGCTTTTTTGCTGCCTAGATCCCTGCTCTAGTCCTCTGACATTCATATTTGAATCTTTTCATTTTCTCTGGCTCAACACCCAGGGAAGAACTATGTTGTGGTTTGGCATACAAAGAATTAATTTCCATTTATGAACAAGAAGACAATTTTTCAAAACCTAAACAAGATGAGTGTAGGCTTTGCCCAAAGGATGAAAACATACTCTGAAGTGAATTATTTCCCTCTTTATTTGGGTGCAATTAGGAAAGTTAATTATGGGTAATTTTCAGCATGCATATGCTTTCACTTTGCTGATTTATAAGGAGGCATAAACATAATTAGGTGTGCATATGCATCCTCACAGTTTAATAGGCCCTGCATTCCCGGTAATGGGAAGGCTCAGCATGCTGTTGATGTGTCATTTTTCAGGCTAAGGTATAGGAAGCTTTCTTGGATTGACTATCCCCAGGAAATTACATGGAAATGCAAGGTATATAGTTATATGAATTCAGAAGTAATGGTATCTTATGATACATTCACCATCTGCTTTTCATCTTAAAAGACATTGAATGGATTTAGATGGATTTAGCAAATGTTTGTCCTTAAAGTAGCAGTTCCTTTTTTAAGTTGTAAAGTACTCTGTATTTAGAAATTAACAAATTGATAGTGTTTTAGAACTAGAAGTACATAAGAAAGCATCCAATTAAGATGAGGTTGTTCAGACTCATTGAATTGAAGTGATCTTCCCAAGGTTATGTAGTTTTTGAGAAACCTACAAATGAGTTGGCAAAAGATGAAATAAGTAGAATTTGTTTTTTTATTGTTGATGTAGCATCTGCATTTCCCGGGAATCCCAGCTTTAGTACCAGCAGGACCAGCTATATAATTTGTAGGGCCCAGTGCAAAATAAAAATTCAAGTCGCTTGTCCAAAAATTAGACTTTAAAGATGATAACCACAGAGCATTAAACCAAGCACAGAGTCTTTCTAAGCCCAGGGTCCTGTTTGACTACACTGGTTGCACATCTATCAAGATAACCCTGAGTACCACAATAGTATGAGATGATATAAAATTGGCCACTACAAGATAGTGAGCAGAATGACGCCAAGATCAAGGTTGAGGAGAAATAATTGCAAACAGCATTTCCATGAGCAGTGGTCAGGGAACAGGAAGAAAGGTCAATATCACATCTGAGAAAGTTTATGTAATTGTTTTCGAACAACTGCTTAAATGCTAGAAACAGAACTTGTCTGATTAATCAATAAACAATGGTATGTGAGTTATGCTTGAAAGACAGCAAAATTTCTGCAACTTTCTATTTATTGGAAATTCCTTCTTTTGGAAAACAAGCAAAAGGGTAAAATAACAAAGGCATACAGTATCTTTAGAAAGACCCAGTTATAATAAAGACAATATACATATATTGTGGGAATATCTGTCATATTCCAGGCACTATATTAGACGAAGAATGTAGAAAATCATGTCCTTTCTTCTGAGGAGCTTTCTGTCCAGCAGAAAAAATAATCTTATAAAATTACTTTCATGAAAATTAGAAAGTTCTGAGGAGTTTCAATAGTAATTTCAGAGCTCAGATAAATGAAAACAGACTAAACAAGAGCTAATTTACGACTGTTGTTCCCGTACTGTATGCCAAACTGTATTAGTGAGTCCTTTCAAAGCAGTCCTGTGAAATATATATTAGTATCCTCAATTGTGAGATGTGTAATCAGAGACTAAGATAATTTAAGTTAGTCATCCATGACCACAGATATGGTAAAGGAGAGCTTTGGAATGACATTGCAGGTACATCTGATTCTGTAAGCCAGTGATTCTCAAATGTGGTTCTTGGACCAACTGCATCAGCATCAGCTAAGAACTGCTAGAAATGCAAATCCTTGGGTACCACCCCATATCTACTGAATCTGAATTGCTGGTGGTGGGGGATGGGTGGGCAGCCGTCTGTTTAGCAAGCCCCCTCCAAAGGATACTGATGTTCCCTAGAGTCTGAGATCCACTGAATTAACTAATGCTCTTTCTTCTGCCTTGTGCTGCTTTTTAGCACTTATTGGGTGCCTATTATGAGTCCAACATTCTGCTAGGTGTTTGATGTATTTTAACTATTTAATCCTTGTAATTATCTAGCTAAGGAGGTATTGTGCTTCATTTTTAGATTTAATGAAACTGAGGATTAGAGACACTAAATAACTGGAATAACGACATACTTGTTTTTATCTGTCTTACCCACTAGTAAATGAGTTAACAAGAGAATTTTTAAAAGCCTGATTCATCTTTGCATACTTTGTGCCTGAACAGGGCTCAAAAGGCAGTATGTCCTCAATAAGAGCCTGGTAAGTGAAGAATGGATGAGTGAATGTACTCGTCTAGGGGCAGACACACAGAAAAAGAAACACTGTAAATCTGTATCTGTTTGGTTTGGAAGCCAATCTCTTCCCATCAGAACTTGAGAAATGCTTTATGAAAATAGTATTATTTCAGCTCCCTGTTCCCATTGTCTCATCTACAGATTAATTTTCCCATAAATTTTGGGAAAATCAGAATCCAAGTCTCATCTGTGCCCATGCTGGCATTCAGATGTATCAGGACATGGCTATGGTACTGGTGGGTTTAATTTGTTTCTTCAAATTTGGTTTGGGGCATTTGTGAACTTCCACACTATGCTACATGAAAGAGATAAAGTATTAACAAAACATGAATTGTATGAGTCATTTTTATAGCACGGCAGGGGATTAGGGTTGTAAATACGCACTATAGAGTTTGAAGGGAAGGATGGAATGAACAAGTTAGCATTATGTCTAACTTTTAACCTGATCCCTGGATTCATGCATTAGTTCTCAAGAGAGAGATTCTATAAGGAGAAGTTGAAAGAGGGAGTTGTTTCCCTGGAAACTTTGAGGGTCTGCATTAAAGTCATGCTTCTTCAATACCTCTAGTGACAAATTTCAGTATAGGGTATAAGAATGGGTATTGTTCCTCTCTGGCATAAAATATGAATTGCCTCCATTTAGTGATAATTTGATAATTTTATATTTGGTAATATAGCTTTGGGTGTACTAGTAATTATCTGTTTGACATAGACTCTCCCCAGTCTCAACATTATCACTAGCCACAGAAAGGGCCCACGAATCTTCATCTGCCCTCACTGATACCACTATTATGAATGATCTTTGCACAGATAACCACCTGGCTTGCTCCCTCATTTCAAACATATCTCTGCATAAACATGTCTTCCCTGACTCACCTGTTTAAAAAGCTTGTCCTCACCTCCATCACTCTGCATTTTCTTACTCTGCTTTATTTGTCATCATTGCATTTATCACAACCTAGCATTTTGTATGTCTATTTGCCTACCTATGTATTCTCTGTCTTCTGCCATGTGAGCTCTATGAGAATAAGAACATTTTTGTTTTATTTACCCCATTCTGTTTTATACAGCCACTTGAACAGATATTATATTGGAGTTGTTTAACAAATATTTTTTGAATAAATTAATGACCCCAGTGCAATGAAGAATAGATGCTAGCAGCAGTGCCAGAATCAAGGCGCTATCATCAATTGACTCTTTAACAGTGTAAAAACATGGCATAAATGTTAGTGAATTGTAAGTAACTCTTCTAGTGGTCTTTAGAAGTGATTGGGGCAGACTTTTCAAAAGATGCTAGACGTTATCCATTGTGTAGTTAAGGAGTAGCCTTGCAGGATTTCAATTATTACCATTAATACGACTTCATTTGTATTTGTATCTTGGTGAAGCCTGAAGAAACCAGAGTGTAATCTTAAGTCCTCTCTATGATGAATATGCATCAGGAACTAATGGTATCTCTTGAGTTTGAGTCAATTGATGTATTTTTGGGAACATGCTTGTGCCATGTCACCTAGGGCTCAGTCTAAGTTCTCCAGGTATCATTAACTTTACGAAGACTTTGAACATCCAAATTACTTTGATTTTAAACTCACCGTTTCTATTTTAGGTTAATTCAATGTAAGTCTTCAGTTCAAGTGCACAGAATTTGTTTAAAAACCTTGGAGATGCTTTCATGATCTACACATCTGTCATTGCTGTTGCTTATCACCGTGCCTGGGAATCTGGCACTTCATCAGCCATCTTTCTTTCTATCTATCTAGCCATCTTGAGTTCTCCCTGACTCAAGTGGCTTTGATAACCCTAATCTTCTATTTATCATAATGCCCCTCGCACAGCTAAGGCAAATCATAGTTGAATATCGTTACAGGTTCAAATAATAACAGAAGGGAAATTCAATAGGGAAAGTTATTTGCAATTTCTACAAGATGCGACTATTCTTAGAAACTATAGACAAAGACTTTCCCATATCATAAAATTAGCTATATGCCTGGACTAGCCCTGAAAATACTTAATATTTATATGCAAGATTACTGTCAATCACTATTTTATGTCCGGTATTGATACCTCTTCTCAGGATGATTTACAATGGAAAAGTCATATTTCTCCTAGACAAATTCTGCCCTTATGATAACCTTGTATAATGGCCACTGATAGTACAACTCATTATACTACCGTAGTCAAAATCAGTATAGTTCTCAAGATACACAGTAATCATTGTTGAATAAGTTATGACAAAGCTGAATTTAGCCATCGCTGGTCCACTTACTTTTTAGAATGTATTCTCCCTCTACACGTGACCATAGAGATTACTGTATTTTCCTCTAGATTTTCATCCTGTATGTAGATCCTGAAAAATTAGTTCTTATTGCATTGAATAATATCTTCTCATTTGCTTTGGTGTTTTTTAAGATCTCATTAAATAAGGGAAAACTGTAGGAAATTCAGAAGGTACAAATGAACAAACTAAAACATTTGTATTACTTGGTAATTCAAACAGTATTACCAAACAATGACCACTCTCAAAATAACATTTGTTCTATTTGTATATATTTATAGCCACATTTAAAATGGTTTATATTGAAATATCTCTATTATTAAGTGGAAAATGATAAATATTACATAATGTTTATGATTTCATAGGAGTCCATGAATAGATATGATATAAATCATTTAATCAGTCATTCGTAAGATATTTAGATTTATTCTAATCATTCACTATTATCTGAGAGCTGTCATGAACATTCTTGTAGCTATATGCTTAACATAAATTTCTTGGGAATTGCTGGGCTAAATTACATAAATCTTTTAAAATTATGATGATAATATCAAATTGACTTCCAAGAAGATTGTACCAATCCACGCCAACCAGGAATCCATCCGAATGACTATTGTCCTATATTTGCACCAACACTTTTATTCCTTCCCCTCTCCTTCTCCTCCTCCCCCTTTTTCTCCAATATTTAGAAATTTGAATAGTTAACCATGATTTTTTTTTTTTTTTTTTGAGACAGAGTCTCGCTCTGTTGCCCAGCTGAAGTGCAGTGGCGCAATCTCCGCTCACTGCAAGCTCCGCCGCCTCCCGGGTTCACGCAATTCTCCTGCCTCAGCCTCCTTAGAAGCTGGGACCACAGGCGCCCGCCACCACGCCTGGCTAATTTTTTTGTATTTTCAATAGAGACGGGGTTTCACCGTGTTCGCCAGGATGGTCTCAATCTCCTGACCTCGTGATCCGCCCGCCTCGGCCTCCCAAAGTGCTGGGATTACAAGTGTGAGCCACCATGTCCGGCCCTTAGTTAACCATGATTTTTAAAAGTTTTTTAGTTTGTATTTCTTTCCTAACAAGGCTGAATATTTTAAAACTATGTATTAGTCTTTTGTACTTTTTTGTTTGTTTTCTTTTTCATTATTGAACCCTCTTTTCAGTGATGCCTAAAATGGAACAGTTTGTTTCAGTTGTAGAAGATAAAATAATGGATAGTCAAATATTAATTATGAGGAATGAGGTTTCTATCATTTAATGTTCTGAAATGTTTTCATGCCATCGTATTTGCTGAAACTCTTTGCCCACCTGGAGGGCTCCCTCCTGATGTTCTATGACTAGTGGCATCTGAACCCTCCAACACCTAGATCAAGGTATATCAAGGGTGACTAACTCTGTCCTGAAACATCTGCTCTTTGCACTACACAGTGAGACTCACGGAGAAGTAGCTCACTACTTTTTCTTGAGTGGGCCTCATAAAAAATTGCTTAGTTTATTTCTCTTTTGATTTTTTTTCTGCAACTACATTGCAACTCTTCTGAGACTACGGGCCACATCCTTGTTCTCAAAGTATTTGAGTGCAATATGACCTTCTAGTCCAATAAGAGTGTTGTGTGAGGTGAAATAATGAATAGCTATTGAGCCCTTTTCTACAGCACACACTTATTGTCACTTTAAAATATATATATAAATCATAAAATGTGTTTTGTAATTGATTTTCCTCATTTTTCTGAAATGGAAATCATAGCTCAGAGAGGTCAAACAACTTGTTCAAGTTACACAGCTAGTCAGTGGTGGGGAGAGGTGTCACACCCATATCGATGTGACTTCAGCACTTTTGTTTTTACGTCACTGTTTTCTCAGCCTTTTTAGGATGCAGCATCCCTCAACTAGGCAGCAAAGTACACACTTGACAATTTGATTTGTTATTTATCCATTTCTGACTCATTTCAATTCCAAGATAACATTCTAGCTTTTATTTCAGTGAATAATGCTGGTGAGTATACACATATCTTCAAAGCTGCAATTTATATCTGCCTTACCTTCTCTTCAGAGGCCAGTAAAGATTACTGGTCATGTCAGCTCACTTCTGAGACTAGAAATTATATTACCATTTTCTATAAAATATTGAAACATGCACAGGCACCACACCAAAAGAGGTTGTTATATCCCATTTTCTAAAATTGCAACAAAGAGTGAGTTTACTCTCTTCAGATGCTGCATGGTGTATTCTTTTTTGTTTGTTTGACTGTGTTTTTATTTTTTAGTATCATTTCAGCTTAGAGAAACTGGTTATCTTTCACGATAGATTTTCTCTGCTGCTTGAATGCTCTGCTCACCAGGCATTGATGAGTTGGTCATTATCATTATTATAGAAATATAAAAAGAAACAGTGCAATGAAATAACAAACAATAGTCTGAGTGATTTGGAAGCTGAATTTTGAATGCTGCATGAACATCAGGGCATGAGTTCTGGGAGGTGTGATAATATTAGTTATTAGCCTGGATCAGAGGATTTATCTTGTTTCCTTATAAGATTTAAATATTTCACTATATATTCAATATAATACACCTACACAGACATAATAGAACTTGGCTGATAGAAAATGAATATTTTATTTGTATATACACATCTTATATAAAAATTATTCTGTGCATTTATATTTTCTTTATAGTTAATATTGTTCAATCTCTGTGAGGCACTGAGGAGAGAAAAAAAGTCCTTCCACACCACATTCTCTTGTATTCCCAGAATACAAGTAGGGGCTGTGGAGGGTTTTTTGTTTTTTGTTTTTTTTTTTTTTTTGAGACGGAGTCTCCCTCTGTCACCCAGGCTGGAGTGCAGTGGTCGGATCTCAGCGCACTGCAAGCTCCGCCTCCCGGGTTCACGCCATTCTCCCGCCTCAGCCTCCCGAGTAGCTGGGACTACAGGCGCCCGCCACCTCGCCCGGCTAGTTTTTTTGTATTTTTTAGTAGAGACGGGGTTTCACCGTGTTAGCCAAGATGGTCTTGATCTCCTGATCTCGTGATCCGCCCGTCTCGGCCTCCCAAAGTGCTGGGATTACAGGCTTGAGCCACCGCGCCCGGCCGTGGAGGGTTTTTTTAAAAATCTTTTTAGTTTTTTTTTTTTATTTTAATTTTTGTAGATACAGGGTCTCACTATGTTGACCAGACTGGTCTCAAACTCCTGGGCTCATGTGATCCTCTGGTCTCAGCCTCTCAAAGTGCTGGGATTCCAGGCATGAACCACTATGCCTGGCCTATGGAAGGTTTAATTAATACTTACAGTTACCAGCATTGCAGATATTTGCTGTCTGGATAAATAAATTAATTAATAAACATGAGCATCATTTGATTCCTTTCTCTACTTCACCTCCTCTGTTAATCAACTACAGAATTTTGGTCTTTCCTTCTCCTTTTTGAATTGTTTTCTCTCTGCTCACAAGACCATTATGAGAATTAGCACCACACCTGTCCTAGGGGAGAAGTCCTATCAACTCCAAAGTCCTCTCAATCCATCACCTGGCTTCAGACCCTTGCTCATATCACACTAAATGTTATCTATTTACAAAAGAAAATGCTAGTTTTCTCCCTTTTAAAATATCTTTTAATTAAGTAATTCATAGACAAATAATAATTGTGCATACTTATTATGTTAAACATATTTGAAATATGTATAAATTGTGGAATGGCTAAATTGAGCTAATTAGCATATGCATTACCTCACATACTTTTTTTTGGCGAGAACAATCAAAATCTACTCTTTGAGCAATTTTTGGGAATACAGTATATTGTTGTTAACTATGGTCACTATGTTGTACAATAAATCTCTTCAACTTATTTCTCTTATCTAACTGAAACTTTGTGTAATTTGAGCTACACCTCCCTGCCCCCTCCAATTGTTTTTAAGTTTAAAGAAATGTTACTTTATTTTATGTACAAAGCATGGTTTCTTCCACTGGGTAAATGCATTAAATAATCTATTCAAGAAAAATCATTTAGTCCAACTTGATGAACTGATCAAACACTGTTATTCAGTCCCCAAAGCTGAACAAGACACCTACAATGCCCCTCCAGCAACTCCAGGCAGCTAAGTACAGCTAAGATCTGCCATGACCCATTTTTCTCTAACTTACTAGTGTCACTACTGGGAACCCCATTTTCCTAGCTCAGAATTTCCCACACTTACATTTCACTAGACCTTCTGCCATTAAACGTCCAATAGTTAAATAAATATGAGAAAGACTGGATTAAATAGGTCTTCATATTGTAGGACTTTTCCAAGCTTTTTACTCTGTAAATTTATACAGTAAATTGGGGGCAGAGAGTACTCTGTGTTTCTTCTTTCATTTTGAGCAACACCTGTCAAACACCCTGGAATTCTGGGAGAAACACTACTTTAGTCATTCTTGGGAGTAGTATTCACATATCTACCTCATTCTTTGCTCTATTACTTCGCCTTGAATAATGTCTCTGTATCCTGCCTTTTCTGTCTACTTGGATGAACTCTATGTTTGTTTGAGAAATTTTAAAAGTTTAAGTTTGTGTTTATATTAAGACAGCCAAGCTACATAGTCAGCTAGGACTAGGATAAGTGGACTCTGGTAAAAATGTGAAGATTTTCATGGAGCAATATGTTCTAGTGACAGAGGAAAATTCTAGTCAGAAACAGGACACAAACAGGGAAGTACAATGTCATAGACTAAAGAATGAAAATGATTTCACTCTCACCGAGTAAAATCCTGTGAGAAAGTTTGATGGTGCTAAATTATACACACAAGCTGATAATTATGAGGATTACCTCATTAGAGTGTAGAAGTTTCAACTCTAATTACAGGTGTCTTATTCCTTCAGGCTGCTAAAACAAAATACCCTAAATTGAATGGCATATAAGCAAGATTAATTAATTTCGTACATTTCTGGAGGCTAGGAAGTCCAAGATCAAGGCACCAGCAGGAGCAATTGAAACTGACAATCTTATACAGAGCTTGTGTAAATTTAAAAAATCTGATAAAATCTTTATAAAAAATAATTTGGAAGTAGGTATTAACTTAAATGTGCCCAGATTCTTGGATCCAGCAATTCCATTTATAGAAAACTTGTCTACAGAAAGAAGTAGAGATGTGTGCTCAGATTCATAGCCAAGGCTGTGCATTACAACAAAAGTTAGAGTAGTAAAAATTGGACAATCCAAATTCCCAAGTATATATATAATTATCAAAAGCTTTATATTCAATACGATTGGAACTGTATTAGTCTGTTTTCACACTGCTATAACAAACTACCTGAGACTAAATAATTTCTGAAGAAAAGAGGTTTAATCAACTCACAGTTCCACAGGCTTAACAGGAAGCATGACTGGGAGCCTCAGGAAACTTACAATCATGGCAGAAGGTGAAGGGGAAGCAAGCACCTTCCTCTCATGGTGGCAGAAGAGAGAGAGAGAGTGAAGGGGGAAGAGATACACACTTTTAAACCATCAGCTCCCATGAGAACTCACTACCATGAGAACAGCCAGGGGAAAATCCACCCCCACAATCCAATCACCTCCCACCAGCCCCACCTTCAACATGTGGGGATTACAATTCCACATGAAATTTGGGTGGGGACACAGAGCCAA
The DNA here is from genome assembly GCF_003255815.1 of Theropithecus gelada. Lineage (NCBI taxonomy): Eukaryota > Metazoa > Chordata > Mammalia > Primates > Cercopithecidae > Theropithecus > Theropithecus gelada. The sequence continues at coordinate 35,963,545 of NC_037682.1, forward strand.
ACCATATCAGGAACAATTATAAACACATGCACATGCACACAGGCAAAAGTAGAATGGGAAAAAATAATAGTAGTTATCTCTGGATTGTGTCAGTATAGATGATAATTATAATCTTTTGCTCAGTATCTTATATGTAAAATTTCTCCATATATATTCATTTTATACTAAGAAAAATTATTATTAGGAACATTGGCATTAGTTACTAGTCTCACTTTTTATATTTGAAGATACTTAATCTTTCATATACTCAGGGAATGTCATTCCCAGTTGTTTACAGATGCTGATGTCATACTTCCAGAATTCAGATTTCAGTGTCCTGGCTTAATATTTGTATGGTTTTGAAGCCACTTACCCTCTCTAAACCTCAGTTTCCTTATCTGTAAGAGAGGGATAAAATAATAATCACTTTTAGTGGTATTAAGGGAGTCAGAGGAAGTAATGAGTACCTAGTACAACGGTTGGCATAGAGTAAATCCTCAAAATTCAATGTTATTGTGAATAACTTTAAAACAGAGACATCTACCCCAATATGTTGTTGTGGAAATTAAATCAACTGATATATTTCAAAATGTCTATATTAGGACCTGGCATAGAGGAGACCTTCAATAAATATTAGCTCCACTCTGCTTTCTGTCCTGCCCTTTTCCCCTCCCTATGGAGTGTGCATGCTCCACTCTCCAACGGAGCAGGCAGGAAGCCAGGTGCAGAGTGTGCTGCCACCTAGCGGAGCATTGCGTATGCACGGAGGCAGCCTGGTGTTATTTGTTTGTTTGCTTATTTATGTATGTATTTATTTTGCAGGAAATCATATAAACCCATTTGTCACACACCTACACAGGATTTCTGCTGCCCTTGCCCTCTGCCGGATTGGCTTGGTTTTTCTTCTTAATGAAATTCTGTAGAAGATTTTCACTTGTCAGGTAGCTGAACTAGAACCAATTACATTGCGTTATAAAGGGCAAGGAATGGAAAGCCACACCAGCATTCCTTCAGCTCGATCTTTATAGAGATGCCTGGGTAAGAAATAAGTGGGACTCAGACTGTGAAGGGGGAGCCCAGGGGTCTCCTCCCGCCGTGTGGGGCATGTGATTCCAGGGAGCAGAGATGCTGGTCTTGTGGTTGTGCCTCTTGTATTGGATCTCCCAAGTGAAAGAGAAGGAAGCTGCTTGACCCCCCATCATGGTAGAGGACCGAGAGAAATATGAGAACAGTGTAGACCACTCTGAAAATGACCTTCTCCCTTCATCCTTTTTCTGAGAGCTAAGGACTTGCTCAGAGTGGCTACATATCGTGTAGGTCCATAAACACCTCTCTCATCAAATGAACCCATTTCTCAATATTTCATGGAGGGAAGCTTGGGACAGAGAAAAGGCGTGGACCTTAAGCCCTGTTTTAGCCACTCTTTAGCAGTGCAATATTGGAAAAGTTATTTCACCTCTCTATGCCTCCGTTTCCCAAATTTTAAATTGAGAATAATAATGATCACTACAAATTTGTAAGATGACATAAAACAATGGGCATGAAGATATGAGATAACTTCCAAACACCATAAAGTTTGACACCTGGGGGACTAATTTTTAAAAAGCCTCTCCTTTTCCTTTTAGGTTGCATTCATTTTCTATCTAGGCTGCAGCCTGGTGAGGGAATGGTGGTGGGGCCTAGGAACTGCAAGGAGTTGTTTCAGGGCCCTTGGGGTTTACCATTTGACAAATAATAGTTCTGTGATTATCCAGCCTGGCAGAGGGTCCAGGGTCCAGGCTGCAGGTAGGCAAATTAGAAAGCAACAATCAATTACTTAGGGTCTACTGTGGGTTATTTCATAGTTAACATGATTGGCTAGGTATCAGTGGATCTGGGCTCCAAGCCCAGTTCTTTCATGATCTTACAGTGTGCATTTGGGTAAGCATCTATCTTAGACATTTATTTCTATGTCCAAAGAGGTAAAGTGAATTGTTCAGTTTTACTCATCTAGTCATGTCAAGGGTTTCAAACCTTGTCTTTCTGATTGTAAATCCTGGTACACTCCAGTCACAAACATTTTGAAGCCGCGTATCCCTTTAAATCATTTTGAAGTTGAGTGCCTGCCTATTCAGTTTACCATCAAACTAACCCTGCCAACACTAATATCCTCCTCATATTGCTCAAAAAATGGAGACAGTTTCTAGAGAATGTGTCTGATTTAAATAAGGAAATTCTTATTTAAATTTAAAAGTTCAGAAATCACCCAGAATATCTGTGATTTAGTTACTCTCTTAAGACTTTTTTTTTTTTTTTTTTTTTTTTTTTTTAGCCGACAACATGTTTTACAGCCAAATCTGGAAGGAAGATTGGGTTCAAGCGAACAATGTGGACAATACAAGGAGGAGAAAGAGGCTCTTTGGGGTTTATATGGTTTGGAGATGGACAGAAATTGAATTCATTTTCTCTGTTTTCTTGCGTCTTATTTCTTCTCCCTGCCCCTCACTCCAGCCTGTTAATCTAGAACTGCTTATACCTCTGTATACTCTATCTTTTTTCTGTAGTCTGGAGTCATAGGACCAGATTTTAAACCTCAAATCTACCACTTACTAAATATGTAATTTAAGGAAAGCCACTTTACTTTTTGATCTTCAGTGTTTTCATCTACAAAATGAGAATAATGCTAACTACTTCTGAATGCCTCTGTATTAATTAAGTCAAACATGGAGTTTACATTCCAGCTCCAGAAAAGTCATTTAATTTTCAATTTTTTGGTCACTTCCTAGTTCGTAGTGATTCTAAGCAATATCTAGACATCATTCTCAGTCCTCATGCTTGTGACCTCTTGGGGAATTGCGAACAATCTTGAATTCAGAGATAATCCATTGTATGTGTTTGATAGTTAGTAAAACTGAATCTACTGAATTTGCTTGCCTTTTGTGGCTCACTTGAGATGTAGTATACTATGTAATATTTTACTCAGGAAGTATATTGTCTCTTGAATGCTGTGATGTGTAACAACACATCATGGTTGATCTACTGAGTTCATTTAGGCAGAATAAATTAAAGTGAGTTTGGGGTATAAGAACAGCAAATCCACAGTGAATTGAGACTTTTCTCTTTTAATTCATTGTTGCATCATAGGTCATGAGGATAGAGCCCTCATGGATGGGATTAGTGCTCTAAAAAGACCTCAGAACGTTCCTTTTCTCCTTCTGCCACGTGAGCTGATAGCAAGAAGACAGCTGTCTATGAACCAGGAAATGAATCCTCACCAGACACCAAATCTGCCAGCCTCTTGGTCTTGGACCTCCCAGCCTTCAGAACTTTAAAAAATAAATTTCTCTTATTTTTAAGCCACCTAGCCTATGGTGTTCATTTATAGCAGCTCAAACTCATTAAAACCTTCATTTTAGATGTTTTGCTTTCAGCATTTGTATAAATTTGCATAGAGCTCAGTTGGTCTCAGAACAAGGTGAGTATATCAGAGAAATGGGTATTCAATAGGCTTTATGGTACCTGGGTTGGAGGGGAGGAAAGGGTGCTTGATACTATGTGGCACAGTGAAGTCAGACCATACTTCCATGTTCATGATGCCCTTATCTTTTGAAGTAGCAGCTCAAAGACGACTCTAGGAAAGGCCTGAGTCAAGTAGGCTGCCTAGCTATTGCCAGATTGTTATTGGGTGAGGGGAGAGGGGAGGGATAGCATTAGGAGATATACCTAATGTAAATGACGAGTTAATGGGTGCAGCACACCAACACGGCACATGTATACATATGTAACAAAGCTGCACATTGTGTACATGTACCCTAGAACTTAAAGTATAATAAAATAAAATAAAAAGACAGCCTGGGAAACAGGCTGTCTTGCATCAAGTCATAGAATTCATTCACAATCTGTTTGTTTCCTTTATTTGTTTTACCTTAACTGGCTGAACAATGAGGGTGAGAGTTGGATGAAGGGAAAAAACCAGAAAGAGCATACAAATTGCTTTGGTAACTTCCAACCTCCTGAAGTTCAGTAATGGTAAAGAATTGATGTCTTGTTTTCTAATGAACCATCAGAACAAATTCAGTCAGAGAGGGACAAATAGTAAAGGGGTAGAGCAGAGACTGCTTCAATTCAGGACCACTTGGGCACTAGTGTTACTTTGAAAAGTGTGTACCAGGCGCAGCCTGAGAGATCCTTAGGACACATCTCTACATTAAATAATAAGTCTCATGAGATCTGATGCTTTTATAAAAGGCAGCTCCTCTGCACATGCCCTCTTTTCCACCACCAGGTAAGATGTGCCTTTGCCCCTCTTTCACCTTCTGACATGATTGTGAGACCCCCCCAGCCATGTGTAGTTATGAGTCCATTAAATCTCTTTCCTTTGCAAATTATCCGGTCTCAGATACATCTTTATTAGCAGCATGAAAAAAGACTAACACATACATTATGGCTAGAAAGAGTTGAGCCAATCCTAGGATTCAGTCTGAAATGTTGAAGGAATGTTGGAGTCCTGTCTTATGGGATTTCACCAAGGGAGGCTTCATGACTATGAAGACCTGGACAAGGATGGAGACAGACAGGGACCTCCTCCTTTCCACAAATCTGGAAGAAAGAGTTTTGGAAAGAGTCGTTTTTCCAAAGCCCAGTTACCAATAGTCTGATCATTACAAAAGTCTCATCAAGGTCCCTTGTCTTAAAGGCAGCACAGAAGCCTGAATCAGAGCTATCCTTCATCTAGCTAAAACAGCTTTGGTAGAACGCCTATTAGCAGTTCAAGTGCATCTCATCAGGACAAATTGGCTTCTAGTAATCCCGTGCCTTGTGTTCTAGCCCTAGTGACCAGGCTTCTCCCTGGTTTCAGGGAACAACATGCCATTTTGTACCTCATGTATGAATTGAGGCCTAATTTTATTTCTTAGTTCCAAATATGTTCTGACAAGGCTGGAGCCTGGTGTTGTCAGTTCCATTCCTTTCCAAGGTGAAGATTCTTTGCCTCACTATCTAATATGTTTTGGATCTGTGTCCTTGCCCAAATCTCATGTTAACTTGTAATCTCTAATGTTGGAGGAGGGGCCTGGTGGGAGGTGATTGGATCATGGAGGTGGATTTCTCAGGAATGGTTTAGTACCATTCCCTTGTTGCTGTTGTCTTGATAGTGAGTGAGTTCTTGTGAGATCAGATTGTTTAAAAGTGTGTGGCTCCTCTCCTCCCTCTGTCTTGCTCCTGCTTTGCACCTCTTTTCATTATATTACAAGTCTCAGGTATTTCTTTATAGCAATGCGAGAATGGACTAATACACTACCACTTCTAACTCAGTTTGGACTCATGATTTGTTCTCAGAAGTCTCTCTGTTGCTTTATAGAATCTTTACCATGCTGCCTCTGTGATTCCCCACTGCCATGCTCAATCCGCTTGTAGAGAAAGTGTCTTATTTTTCCAATTCCCAGCACAATGCCATCCAAAGGTTTTCCTAGGTGGAATTCCTGACATATAGCTGCCTCTTCCTTTCTCCTTTAGCGCTATCTGGGAGGGTGATCATTATTTGCTTTCCTTGGAACACAGAAGTTGGAGGAGAATTCCTAGTATAATTTGCCTCACACCTTAAGCCCAAATGACTTCCAGCACTGTTTCAGAAGTACTCTCTAGAAGCAAAAGTCAAGAAGTACAACATCCTCTGTATTAGCCTGGTTTCTGCAGAGAAATAGAAACAATAGAATGTATATGTATATTTATTCTCTCTCTCTATCTCTCTCTCTCTCTATATATATATTCTATTGTATACATACTTCACACACATACATAATATATATGTACATATATAAACACATCTGAATCTCATTCAAAACACTTCCACAGAAACACCTAGAATAATGCTTAACCAAATATCTGGGTTTTCTGTGGCTCAGTCAAGTTGACACATAAAATTAATTATCACATCCTTCCCTCTATTATTCCAGAGGCTGAAAAATACACGGTGCACTGCTGCAGTCACTAAATTCAAGGTCATTGACATGAATATGATTTTTCAGGAAGGAGCTTTAAATGCTTAGCCTTGAAGAAGAGGTTTAAAGAGAAGAGGTCATTTTGTTGCCCTTTCATTGGTTTTGGTCCACATTTCTTTTAGGTATATTCCCTGAGCACCCAACTACCTGACTTATCAGACCCTTTCTTTACCCACCCCAGAGCCTCCACCCTTGCCCTGTCTATGCCTCAGGTTTGTCACAGAGCTGGGTTCCTCCGTACTCTTTGCTGAAAACAAATGTATAATACATTATAATAGCTACAGCAACAGCTGTCTTCTCTTGCATGCTTATTGTATGCAATATTTTACATATATTAGCATGTTAAATCCTCAAAACAACCCATGAGGTATGATGATGCCTATTTTGCAGATACTGTGAGAGAAAAACAAAAGGATTAATGAACTTGCTTAAGGCCACGCAACCATGAAATGGTAAAACCACAATTCAAACCCACATATGTCTGATGCCAGAGTCTGTGCACAACATAGTTACCCACTGTGCTCCCTGCCCCCCACGTCTCCAAATTATTTCACCAAAGCCTGAGTAGCTGGCTCAAATGGAAAATTTTATCTCTGATTCAGCCTGGTAGCTCAACACAGATCCGAACTCAGTGATCTTTTCCAAGCACTGGCATAAACAGAAAGATTGAAAAATCCTATGTGACTTCTCTGTGAGCAATTAAGGGAATGCATTCTGTAGCATGCCATTCAGCATTCACTATTCATCATCACAAACTTTCAGACACACTGAAGGTCACGATTGAAAACAGTTATTTTAAGAGATGGCATTGTTCTCAAAAACCACAGTAGGACCATTGCAAAATGATTTTAACTCAGATCTATATTCAGAGATGAATTCTTCTTTCAGCTCAAATGACGCAGGTTTGTTAGTTGGGGTGTGAGTAGGAGGTGGGGAGATAAAAAGCGGGGGACAACTATTCATTCCTATCCATCTCTTGCTCACATTCTGATAGTTATTTATTTCCCCTGTACTTTTCAAACTCTTTCAAATTCTTTGCCTCAACCTAGCATCTCCATTTCATTTAACTTGTCATAGGAATATTTTTCAATAAGGGGAAATCTTTAAAGAAAATTGAAAAATATAAGACATCTGCATAATAAAATCTTTTTACAAAAGATGAAAGATTTTCTTTAGGTCACGCTTTCCTCTAATTTTTTTCCTCCAAAATTATTGTAGGGAATATGCTAAAAACCTGCCCACCTTTCTCCGAGGATTTTGCTTTACTTTCAAACACTTTTTCTATTGTCACAATGAATTGCCATTGAAGATGTCAAGATTTGAGAAAACAAGGTATGAGAGGGAGAAGCTACAATATATGCAGATAATAGATGAGATAGGGTTGTAGATTGAATGATTGGTCTGAATCCTTTGCTCCTCTGAGGTAATATTATATATTTTCACCCTCTTGCTCTTTCTATGCAGTGCATTTTCCACCTCTTGCCTTTGGGCTTGCCCATGTGACTTGTTTAGCCAGTTGAATTTTAGCAAATATGTCATGAGCATTGTCTTTTTGCATGTGTCATCACCATGAGAAGGACATACCACCCCAGAATAAGGAGAGGCAAATGGATTAGACCTGAAGTGAACCCAGAGCCTGGATTCAAGCACAGCCAAACCCAGCTTGGATCACTTAATTCCCAGTCCTGTGCGGAAGCGTGAGACCTACAATATATTTCGATACCTTCTTTCAAGAAATAAATGCTCAATTTTGTAAGACACTGAGGTTGAAGGTTGTTTGCTACACCACATTTTGGTGAAAATCATTGGCACTGACACCAATCAAATCAAGAATAATCCGACAACACAGAGCTAGAGTTCATGCAACTTCAGCAACTACTAGTATTCACTAAGTGCCAACATTGTGCTGGCAGCTTTACATGTTCTCTCATTTTAATTTTACAACAACAATGAGAGGTAGGCATTATGCAATCAATTCAAGTTTCAAAAAGATTAAATGACTTTATTGAGGCTCCATGGTTAGTAAGTTATAGAGCAAAACCTGAATCTGAGATTTTTCTATTAAACTTGCTCTGCTTTGGAAAAACATTTTTTTTTCTTTTTCAATTTAGTCCTTTGAAATTGAATTTGTGCGTATTTTAAAAATAGGATAGACAAAAGTAGTAGCCATACTTTACCATCTACTGCATTTTGGGTTTATATCATATTCACGTTTCTCTATTTTTTTTTTTTTTTCAGTGCTCATATTCACTCTTGTAGATAAGGATAGCTGGGATTACTCTGGCCATTTTACAGATTAGGAGACTGGGACTCACCAATATGGTCTTGATATTCCCCCAAACTTTGTCAAACTTTAGACAGGTTTTTTTCCTGACTTTAGGCCCCTGACCACCTAGTCTTAGATCATTTGCTTTCAAGAACTTGTGATTGTGAATAATTTATCTCTCCCTTTTACGTGGAAATCTTCTTGGACCCTTTTGCCAGTTTTACATACAACACAGTGATCTCTTAAGGATCTGGGAGCCATTCTTTTCAAATATAATAAACAAAAAAGACAGTGCCTATATCTGCCAGTCTCTGTGGGAGAGTAGGAACCTAACTTCCATAAGCAGCAATGAGCAAACCTAGATGATCACATCACATTGATCAACATTCCCCTAAAATCCATGGTGCTTTTCCTTGAGCTCTTGACCTCTAATGCAATAGTCTTAAATAATGTCTTCCTTGCATGTTTAGCTACCCAGGGCATTTTCTCTTTGGTATGAACGAAAGAATTATTCATTTAAGAAGACTCAGTAAATGATTATCAGGGTGTAGACACCAGTTTAGTAACTGGCTTCAAATCTATCTTCTATTGCTTCTTTCGGTTATTCTCATTTGTTATTGATATTTATTACTCTTGTTTTGTTTTTCATTTTTTTACTTTTTCTCTAGTCTAACCTTTAGAAGATTTTGTTTTGTTTACTTGGCTGATGAGACTGTACCAAGGAGCCTCAGACTTTCCATTGTATAACGGAGGCTTGGCCTCAGGCCCTTACTGTTGGAAGTCTCAGAGCATTGCTTTCTTGACACTATAGAAAATGCCCAAAAATGTTTTATTTGAAACAGTTGCATGGGGTTCAAGATATTTTTAATTAAACATGCACTGTCTGAACCCTCAGCCTTTGGCCACCCATTTATCATTAAGTTATCTGCAGCTCTTGCAGCTGCCACTAGAATAAAACTTTCTCCTTTTATCCACATGATGGCAGTATAAGTTAATGTTAAACCTCAGCACACACAGCCTTCAGAATGAGTGGGCCACTCAGTTCTCTCCCCATGTACCCACAGCCTCCTGTAACCCAACTCTAAATATTTCTCACTTCCCCCTTTTTCATCTTAAACAAAACCAGCCTCTTCAGTTCAAAAAGGAGGTCTATGAATGAAAAATCCATACAACAGTTTCATTATAAAAGACCCCCAGACAGAGGAGGCCAGAGTCCAGCTGCCTACAAAACCACATGCGACTAACTCTTAGTTCAGGGCTGCTGAGTAGTTGTCTATAAATAGCACTGGTCAGTTACCCATTGTCAGCAACCTTGACCTAATCACTGTTAATCAATAAAGTCATTGAAGTATAATAGCCTCATTGGTAGTGAATTGGCTCAGGTTCAATCTACAAGAAAATAGTTTTCATGAGTATTGGGATGGTAATTATTTAATCACAGCATGGAGCCTTAAACAGATCCAGTAAGAAGAAATAAGCACAAAATCATGCTTGATACATCTTTTCTATACTTCCAGAAAAATAAAGGAGACAAAATCTTTCTGAAATTTGCAAACTTGGGTATTGCTTACAGACTTTAATTAGGAAGCAAAAAGCAAGGATACGTCTTTAACAAATAATTAGAATAGCATTCCTACTTTATAAAGGGAGGGCAGATTTTCAAAAAGCAACTTTTACTTCTCATATCTTTAAATATTAGATTATCTAAAGTACACATAAGTTGGCCAGGTGCAGTGGCTCATGCCTGTAACCTCAGCATTTTGGGAGGCCAAGGTGGGAGGATCACTTGAGGTGAGGAGTTTGAGACCAGCCTGACCAACATGGTGAAACCTCGTATCTACTAAAAATACAAAAATTAGCCGGGTGTGGTTGTGTGCGTCTGTAGTCCCAGTTACTCAGGAGGCTGAGGCCAGAGGATCGTTCGAATCAGGGAGGCGGAGGTTGCAGTGAGCCGAGATCTCGCCACTGCACTCCAGGCTGGGTGATAGAATGAGACTCCATCTTAATTAAATAATAATAAAGTACACATAAGTCAAGTATTACATCCTTCTGGGGAAAACATTTACTCTGTACTTAAGCTTTTTAAATTCTCATAGTAATATGACTTCCAAAATTGGTAACTAAGCAAGGCAAAGGTGTAACTACAAACTTGTCCTTTTTAGTCTTTTTTTCTATAATTCCCAACAGTAGAGACATCTTCTTCACTAATATTCCTCATCCTTTAGTTCCTTTTTTGAAATCATATTATAAATAATTTAAAAGCCAATGCTATCTCTTGTTCCTCTTCATCTCCCACAGTGCTGAGCACAGGTTTTGACACTGCTTCCTCTCTAAATGAACATTAGTTAAATCTTTGCTTAACCAACATAGCATGAAAGCAAGCTACTTGAGATCTTCGCCTAAGTGGAGACCTAACATTTCCGTGTCTAAAATTTTAACGAGGCCATGCTAAATATCAACACTCTGCAAAATCGCTACCCGGATGTCCTCAACAAAATCTTCAAACAAAAAAATTTATTGGAAAGAATTTCCCTAAGATAACTATGGAAAGACCTAGAAATGGATAGAAAATATGATATTGTAAACCTTTAGCCTTCCTTTCAGAAAACAAAGGAAAACCATTATGATATTACATGATAGAAACAATTTTCCTAATATTATTTTCCAAATTTCAAATGTGTGTGTTTGTAGGCTTGAGAAAAATGATATATTTTTCAATGCAACTGGAGAGGTTTAACAAAGAAAGCCTTTTCTGGTCCCCATGGGGGGAAATCAGCTTTAGATTGTTAGCACACACATCTGAAAGTTCAATGAACTTCAGTTAGTTGCTATGCCAACCAGCAGAAGACCTGTCCAGATATGAATTGATAACACAAATAAAATCTCCCCAAAGATGATGCTTGTTTGGCTTAAGGGCATAGTCTTTGTAACAAACCTTGACAAATCACAAGTCTGTCGGTTTGGATGATTTATTTGGACCACTACCCAAAAATCCTTAGTGCACTATTAAAGTACCTTATTTTTTTTTTTCCATAGGAAATTGAGCAGGTGTTTCCAGGGGGATGGATATTTTCTTTACTCTTTTTATTTGTATTTTTATCTTTTCCTTTCCTAAGTATAAAAGTAGCAGATACAGAGAGAATTACTCATTGTTTCTGGTTTTAAGAAAGAAAGGGTGACTAGACTAGAACAGTAAACCTTTGGAGATGTTTTAGATTCCACTCTCACCTTGTGATTTGAAGTTGGGCAATTAATCTTTGTTTCTTAATGTCACATCCCTCACTGCCTGCCATAGGCAGAGTCCCTAAGCTGTCTGTATAAAAAGCCCTTGATGAATGTATTTGGAAGAATTTCTTTGTAGGATTTGCTTTGAGCTTCTGTTTGCTCTGTATCCTCAGAGCAAACTAATTTGGGTAATATAATAGTTTACACCAACATCTAAGGGATTGGAGAAGATAAAAAATGCTACCATACTTTTTCCATGTATCATTCCATTATTGCCACCTTGAAAGAAATATTTGGTTGTCACACTCCTCTTCAGGAATCTGGAGTGTGTCTATTCTAAGAAATAGAAAAGAGTGTACAAAAACATGTTGGGAATTTTAATGATAGATATTGTTTTTGTGTTCTGAATATGCACTATAATACATATGCCAAACAACACCAACCTATGAAATAGAGTCACCATAATTATATTGTTTGTTTTGTATACTATGACCTAGACTCACTTGTATAATTTTTCCTTTAACTTCTGGATCTCCACTTTACATTAGCTAATTTTTCCTTTCACCTCCTTGAGACAGTCTCCTCTTTGTTGAAGCCAAAAAGGATATCCAACAAGGTGTGGAATAGATATAAATAGTAGTGTTTATAAATTAGATTCCTTTTTTTTTCAGTTCAGATTAGGGAACAGTTTCTTGCCAATGGGCATAGGGACTTTAATTGTAAATTCCTGGAGAAAGAAAATTGACTGTCTAAAATATTCTTAATGAAATTCACCTTCAGTCAGTGTACATTAAAAAATGACAAGGTAAAAGTGGACATACAGTTCCCAATGGTTTTATTTTATTCTGAAATTTTCCTATATGTTGTTGGTAGATCAGTAGCAAAGGTGTACCTATCCTTAATCAAATTAGTCTGTTTGTTCTGATTGTCAAAGTGGGTCTTATCTCCAGTGGGAAAACCATAGGACTATTTATCTTTGATTCTTATCTCCCAGAAAGTAAAGCAAATCTCTTCAGCCTGAAGCGGATTGAATTCAGAATATTACAAGGAAAGCCCAGTACTAAGAGATATAGAACTTTCCACTTTTCCGTTTTTAAGTAGTAGTTTAGATTCAAGAACTCATTTGGAGATGAAACACAGAAATATCTAAATTAGGATAATATTCATAGGGTCACATATTACCATAGGTAAATATGACTTAGAACAACTGCAAGTTGGTGAAAATTCATAACCTGCCTTCTCTTTGCTATATAATAAACCATCTTTGAGCTATTGAAGGAGAGAATTCTGAATTAAAGGATATAGTTCAAAAATGTTACTCAATAAATATTTGTAATTGTTTGTGATAAGTGATACATTAAGTATCAATACAATTATCTGTTTTGTAATTGTGGAAGGGGTTGGTGGAAAGCATGACGGTGATCCTGGGGACAGTGGCAACAGCCAGAGCAACGGGGACCTGAATGTCAAGCTGTTAGAAGTGCTGAAAAATTTAGCTCTGCACAGATGCTCCTCATGATGTATGGGTATTTTACACCATTCCCAATATCTCATGGACTAGTATTACAAAACAAATTTTGTAATCAAGTGTTATTCTGAAAAGAACAATGCACACTCTCTTATTTATATTATAACTACACTGCTTTGGACACAGAAGAATATATTAGTGAGGGACAAGCCAAGAATTTTGTAGAAAATGGTATTTGAGGCTGGAATGGAACAATCTGGATGATGAACAGAAACTTCTGAGCATCTGGTGACCATATAAGGGGTAGCTAAAGAGACAGCAATGATAGTAATACCTGCTTTGGTTTTCTGCCTGCTGTATGCTGGCTCCCAGTTTCTGCTGAGGCAGTGCCAGTATCTGCTATGGAAATTCATGAGGAAGGACAGAAGAGGTGCTGTTCTCTCACCTTCACTTTAATCAAAGTAGCTCTATTTTTACCTGTCTTATACACTGAGTTTCTGTGAAGGATCTCATTTGAAGAACCAGATCTATTCTAAAAAATAAAACATTACCTGCCATAAAATCCTATTGCTCATTGAGAAGCCCAGAAAGAATGGTTAGGCTTTGTCTTTGAGTCAGTAAAACAATAAAAGATGAACATCCATGCCTTAATTTTCCACAACAATAGTTTACAAAGTGCAGTCCCTCATCCAACAGTATCAGTATCTCTTTGGAAGTTTTTATAAATGCAAATTCTTGAACATTACCCCAGACATATCTAAAGTAGAAACTCCAATAAAGCTGAGCAATCTGCATTTTAACAGGTGTTTTAGTTTATTCTAATGCATGTTCAAGTTTGAGAACAGTGGCCTAGAGCTTAATTTAGTTTAGTAAGTAAAAGAAATGAGGTAGTATGAATAGAAAGTCACTGTCAGTGCAGTAGTGCACTTTCTAAGGAAACCTCTTCCAAGTATATATCTTAGTCAGTTCCAGTCTAAATCATCATAGAGAGAACCAGTTTTCAGTTTTAGAGAAAGGAAAAAATGCTTCCAGTCCTTCTATTCCTCCAGCCCCATAAATATCAGTCAAAATAAAGCACTACCATAACAACTTAAAACCATTGAAAAACGCTTTGAAACTCTATCTCGGCCCCAAGCCTCTTATTTGAAAATAGTTGGAACTAATTAAGAGACAATGGTAAAGTCACTGACATGTTATAATTTGCACTGGTTAAATGCAGTCTTATATTTTGTTTCTCATGGATTAAAATAACTGTTGTTCATAAATTCCACTCCATCCAGGTCGCCAGGTGATACACCCATAGGAACAGTGCTAGAAGAAACTGTAGTCACAGGGAATGAGGCAGGATCATAGGTTGTCAGTTTCCTCCCCAGAACCAGGGCATTTGCCTTATCAGTTACCTTCCTGAAATCATGACCCATCTGGGTGAGACAATGCTAGATTGTGCTGGAGTTACATTTGGACTTTTCCTCAATTCTCAACCCTGGCTCTTCTTATTTTATTTCAATGATGTTATGCCACTAGATGGCTCCAGAGTGTCTACCTGCACATGAAAGGCCAGAGATTTGAAAAATGGGGTGCGCTTTGTAAGCTATCCCTAGCCATGGTCCTCTGCAATTGAATTCCACTCGACCAAAGGTGATGTCTCATTTTCTCTCCTCCATCTTTCAAGGGTGATGGTGTCTCCAACAGAAACCATGAATGCCTCAGACCAATAAAGCACGTGTCTTTTCCACAGTCCAAACTTTAAAGTCTAGCTTTGAGCAGATGATATGTGAATGCTGAAAGTGGGAATAAACATTCTGTCCTTAAATTTTACAGCATTTCATAACTTAGGTGGTTGTGGGTGATTAGAAACTGTAACAGCACAAAATAGACCAAAGATTTCCCATGCTCAAGCCTTGCTTAATCAGAGAATCTAAGAGATAAGTTATTAAAAGCCTGACCTGCCTTTTTATATTTTGTTCTAGTGGTGTTGGTTAGTGTGGAAACTCAATTTTTGTTTGTTTTAGTTTCTCTAAGTGTAAAAGTATTGTTTTCTTTTAAGTTTGTGATATGAACTCAGTTTCTTCTAGGCTTAGCTTTCTTTTCTAAATTAATCCAATTTGACAACAGCCTCTAAAATGAGCAATCATGCATACCAAACTCTCCCAGTGTGATAACAATTTGTTTCTGGGATGGATACTTGAAGCAAGTGGAAAGCAACCACAAACTGAAATTACCCATCCAGAGGCCTGAGAGAACATGGACCAGGAGACAAAAAGCCTGAATCCAGAAGGAAGAGGGCTCTAGGGTTGAAAAGGCACCCCATGTCAAAGTAGGAGCTTCACTTTGGCAAACCAAAGCTATATCACAAGAACTGAAAACCAAACACCGCATGTTCTCACTCATAGGTGGGAACTGAACAATGAGATCACTTGGACTCAGGAAGGGGAACATCACACACCGGGGCCTATCATGGGGAGGGGGGAGGGGAGAGGGATTGCATTGGGAGTTATACCTGATGTAAATGACGAGTTGATGGGTGCAGCACACCAACATGGCACAAGTGTACATGTGTAACAAACCTGCACGTTATGCACATGTACCCTACAACTTAAAGTATAATAATAATAAATAAATTAAAAAAAAGGGGGCCCATTAAAAAAAATAAAATAAAAAAATAAAATTAAAAATAAAAAATTAAAAAAAAAAAGAATTTCAAGTTTGGGGATACTAATTTTATGAATATGCAGAGGAATTCAGTCTGCAGAAAGAATGGAATGTATACAAGGAAAATATCATATGCGAGAAAAAATTTAGACTCAGAAAGATATACAGTATAGGTATCTGAAACCCTTCCAGTTCCTACGTGCACTGTTTATACTTCCTTCAACCAAATTCCACATGTGGTTTCCTGAGTCTTTACAACCACTCTTTCCCCATCTTTTCACATTTTCCTTGAGCTGACTGTCAAAGGTTCCCGAAACAGTCCTTTTTTCCCAATGAACTAAAATTTAGAAGGCATCTTTTATTGTGAGTCAACTCAAAATACTAAATTCCTTATAGTTGAGTTTATGAAGTAGGGGAAACTGTCTCTGTGTCTTTGGTCCTGATAGTTTTTTGGTTCTTTGTCACCACTGTCTCCTGACAGAATGATGGTATTGGCCTCTGACCTGGTTCTTTGCTACTCTCCACTCTCCCATAAAAGTACAATTTTTAAAACAGAAATCTATTTTTTTTCCACTCCTTGATTTAAACCGTGTGTCCTATTAGAAAAAATAAAGTAAAAGCCTTACAACGGCTTTCAGGTTTTTGGTCTGGGTCCTGTCCACCTCTCCAATCTCATCTTAGAGTCCTATTTCTTCTCTTCATTCTCTGTGCTCTACCACCCTGGCCTTTCAAGTTCTAGGACAGACCATTTTCTTTCCAATTTCAGAATCTTTTAACACACCCTCCCTTCCTGTTAACCCCTTCACCCTTCATCTTTTACTTCAAATGCTACTTCCTTAGGGAAGAAATTCATAAACCCCTACAATAAAAAGACTTCATTTTAGCACATTGTTTCCTGCATAACACTTATCTCATTTTGAAGCATTTATTCACATTCGTTTGTGTCTTGTCACCTATTCTCCCACCAGACTGCAAAATCTATGAAAACCGCTACTTTTTACTGTTTTTGCTCACAGTTGCGTGCCCAGTTTCAGGAAGCTCACTATATCTTAGTTGAATGAATGAATGAATGATTCTGAGTACTTGAAGAGAAGTTCTGAGCCCTGTAGCCTATTCTGTGGGGATTTTTTTTGTGTGTGGTTGTTTTGCTTGATATTTTAATTTCCTTTCATTATGATGCATACTTATTCTTTTTTGTGAATGTATGGCTGGTACAATGTGTCTAGTTTGCATTGTACAGTTTTTGGAAAGCCTTACATTTTGGAAGTAAATATATTTAAGAAACACATTCAATTTGAATAATGTTTCATTATAATCAAGAATCTCAGAGATATATTCATTTTTGTGAATTGAAGAACATTTTTACCTGAAGATCGGCATGAGGATGAATACATGACAAGATTAGAATTGGAGGGTGTAGGCAGAGACAACGGGAATTCTAGGCTATTCCAAAGTTTTGACGATACTTGGTCCTTATTAAGTGAAAATTTGCTTGATATTTTTTCAGTAACTGCTACAAAAAAAAAAAAAATCTGACCACTTGAATGACTTCAAAGCACATGAAAGTAAAATAGTCATTGCTGGCAATTTTAAATAATTTAAAAAGTATTTTCACAACTTTTCTTTGAGGGTGTGAAAAACCTCAAGAAAACGTTCAATCGTAGCTTTAAAAAATAGAAAAGTAATATAGACAGGTAGAAAGAATCCTCTTTGCTGTTATTGAACTATCTTTGCCGAGTTGAACTTATACTTCACCAAGAAAGTATTCTGAATTTATTATTTTTCATATTGTTTTCCTTTGATTCCAGTTTGATCTGTTAATACTTTTTTAAAAACATCATCAGCAAAAATAATAGGCATATGGATACCTATTTCCCTATCATCTTCAATTTCCACATTTCGTCAAAGAATTTTCCCTCTATTACATCCTTTAATGTGCTTTTTGACATTCTAAAATCCCAATGCAATTTCTGAGCTTATAGTATTGCTGTGTGTCTGTAAGTACTGCTGGATGTTTTCTCATATTTTAGGAATTTTTTTCTACTTTGATTCAGTTGGGCAAGTTACATGTTCACTTTCTACTTTCCCTTTCAGGGTATTTGGCATTTATAACGCTGAGTTGAACCTTATGATATCATATCTAGCTGCCAATATTTAACCATTTGCCCTACAGAGATGGCAATTTCATGTGGAACATCCACATATAAAAATAGCTAACATTTATTAGTTGTTAGATTTCAAATACTTATAACTTACTTTTCACACATTATTTTATTTAAACTTCTCATTTTATAATCTAAAATATTCAGTATACGAGAAATTAAAATAAATTATCGACTGGGCGTGGTGACTCACGCCTGTAATCCCAGCGCTTTGGGAGGCTGAGGAGGGCAGATCACAAGGTCAGCAGTTTGAGACCAGCGTGACTAACATGGTGAAACCCCGTCTCAACTAAAAATACAAAAATTAGTCAGGGGTGGTGGAGTGCACCTGTAATCCCAGCTACTCAGGAGGCTGAAGCAGAATTGCTTGAACCCAGAAGGCGGAGGTTGCAGTGAGTTGAGATCGCACCACTGCACTCCAGGCTGGGCAACAGAGCAAGACTCCATCTCAAAAAAAAAAAAAAAAAATTACCCTAATAAAATCACTATTAGGTAGGGAAGCTGGGTTGTAAACCTAGGTCTGCCTCACTCCAAAATCTAAGGTGTTCAGCACTACAGTGTCTCTTAAGGGTGATATCTTATTTACTTTTTGCTTATCATTTTTTGAATATCATTACTGAATATTCCTTTTCAGAGAAAGCTGTTATTAATTCAAATAAAAGTGTTTATTTCTCCATGGTTCACATACAAAATCCCAAATATATTTTCCAGAAGCTATACTTTGACAAATATCAAGGTGTTTTCAAACATTTAATTTTTTTTTTTTTTGCTTTTTATTGGAATAGTTTGTCATTTTGTAGATAAAAATTTTCATGTGTTCCTAAAGCAATATTTTTTTCTTAGAAACAGTGACCTGAAGCCTCTAGAAATAGGGCTTAATACCTAATAACTAAAAACATTGACTCTTCTTAGTTTGCAGTAAAGGAAAATATAAATGTGTAGGGAAAATAACCATTCATGCCAGATCACTTGCCTTCACAAATCATCCTAGAAATAAATCTGCGTTCTCTGTGTGCTAGAAGTTTTTTTAGAAGTGTTTAAAAGTCATTTTTAATTACTGAGAATGGGATCTATGTGCAGCTTTAATAAAATTCCTTTCTAAAATGTGGAAACTGTAAGTTCAAAACCCAAATCAAATGTATTTTGTGAGCTTTGTAATATGAGATTGTATAGCCATCTGGCCTCCAGGCCATCTCTGCATATAAAACATTAATAACATTTTTAATTTAAGTAATAGATAAATCTGTTTCAAGTGCCTCAGCATCCATGCCCAACATTGTCTGCCGATCTGTTGATCCTAAATAATATTTTCAAGCTGTGGTAAGATTATTGGTGTTCTGAAGCAATCTGGAAAATACCAAGTTCTTATGCCAGGAAATGGGTCAAAATGTAATCTCTTCATGTTACTGTTTTGATTTCAGAAATAGCTCTGTCCTTCACAACACTGGGAGCCTGTATATTTTATTCTTCTCCTGGATTTGATTACAGTTGCCATTCTGGTGTTGCAATGTAAACTTTATTAAATATCTACTTTTAATTAACCTCCTTGGCACTGGAACCTCTTGCCAACATCAGTCCCTTTTTGGTTTCTCACAACATTGCACTTTTCTCCTTAAATAGTCATCTGTAATATGCTGTCCTCACATAATTATCACAAAATAGTCCTGTACTTGTTCAGCCAAGAGAGACTAGACAGCATGAACTTTAGAGACAGAGATGTCTGTGCTTGGGTCTTAGCTCTGACGCATGGACCTATGTGACTCTGGGCAAGTTTCTTTCTGTTTTCTGACGCCCTCATTGGTGGAATGGAGACTTCACGGGTTGTCAGGGCCCCTCACTGGATAAGCAACATCAAGTGCCTTCGGTACCCAGAACACAGTTACATGCTCTGCAGGCTAATTCATTCCCTTTCTGTTCAGGGGATACATATATCACATAAAGAAATGGAAGGGAAAATGCTTTTCTTTTGTTCTCTTATTCTCTCAGTTTTATCTTTCATTTTGGAAGAAGCTGATATTTTTTCCTTTCCTTTTTTTTTTTTTTTTTTTGTTTCAGTCTCCCAAGTAGCTGGAATTACAAGTGCGCACCACCATGTCTAGCTAATTTTTGTATTTTTAGTAGAGACGAGGGTTTGCTACATTGGTCAGGCTGGTCTTGAACTCCTGGCCTCAAGTGATCCACCTGTCTCGGCCTCCCAAAATGCTAGCCTAAAATGTTTAATTGAAAAAAATAATTGTATCTATTTATGGAGTTCAATGTGACATTTTAAACATTTTAATATATGCACATACTATAGAAAGATTAAATAAAGCTAACATATTCATCGTCTCATCTACTTTGTGAAATTTAAATGCATGCTTTTCACATTTTGAAATATATATTAACTATGATCATGTTGTATGATAGATCACTAAAACTTATTTATTCTAAATGATATTTGTACCCATTCACCATTATCTCCCCTTTCCCCATCACCTCTCATCCCAACCTCTTTTAACCACTATTTTACTCTCTGCTTGTATGAGTTCAAATTTTTAGATTCCACAAAAGAGTGAGATCATGCAGTGTTTTGTCTCTCTGTGCCTGGCTTATGTCACTTAGCATAATGCCCTCCAGGTTCATCTATGTTATTGCAAATAATAGACTTTCCTTCTTTATAAAAGCTGTATAGTATTCCATTGCATATGGAATGTGTGATGGATATACTGCATATATTCCAGATGCAATGGAAGACTACACAGCCTGTATAAAGAAGGAATATCTATTACTATAATATAGACTTTATTATAACATAGACTAAATTAATATATAATAATACACACACACACACACACCACATTTTCTTTATCCATTCATTTCTTGATGGACACTTAGGGTGTTTCCATATCTTGGCTATTGTGAAGAATGCTGAAATTAACTTGGAAGTGTAGATAGCTCTTCAACATATTGATTTTAATTTTTTTGAATATATACCCAGGCACGGGATTGCTGGATTATATGGTGATTCTATTTCTAGTGTTTTGAGGAAATTTCATTTTTTTTTTTACAAAATGGCTGTACTAATTTATATTCCTACTAACAATGGACCAGAGTTTCCTTTTCTCCACATTCTTGCCAACACTTGTTAACTTTCATCTTTTAAATTCTAGCCATTTTATATCACCGATTGTTTGAGAATCGTACAAAATCAAGTTTGTCTTATTCTACTTTTTAAAGATGCAGAAATGCATTTTTCTCAGACCGTTCTCATAACAGTGGGCTAAGCATGTGTATTTGCTCTGTAAGTAGCTCTTTCATTTGACATCTGAAAGCATTTGTGGTTTTCTTTTTGGCTTCTCTCTTCATGATGCTGGTAGGGTGAAAAGTCAGGATCCAGAGTTGATCAAGGACCACAGGCATATGGATAAGGAGAATTAACTATCTTGTCCAAGCAGCAAAATAAATCAATATTCTTTTACCCACGTATTTTTTCTGTTTTAATAAGTGGCACAATAAAATCTCTGGCTAATACCATGCTTGCGTGATATATTTATGTCCATGATACCAGATGTGACTGATTTTTTTTTTCATCCATTCATGAATTCAAAGAATATTATTGGCCAGGTCTTGTGCTAAGCAAATGGGAAACAATAAAAAGTTAATCCAGTTTGAATCCTTGTTTCCAAGGAGCTTTCAGTCTGGTAAAGGAAATGAGATATACACTCCAATGGTTTTCATGGAAAATAGAATGTGGGAACCCCAAGAGCAGTCCAAGGCACTTTTGATGTTTTGAAGGGAAAAGTTACTCTCAGTGGCAGAAAGAAAATGGATATATCTAGAAAATATTCCATATTGTTTGTATTTCAGCTTGGCCTTGAAACATTATCTCAAAACAGCTTAGAAATGGTTTATGAGTAGTGACGAGGTTGGAGGGATAGCTGAGAGGATGTCCCCACCTATGTGAGTCATCTTCAGGTTATGTTTGCAGAACCAGCCCTGGCCACTGCCCAGCCAGCTACAAACACAATAGTGCAGGAAGATGTTGAATGAAATAGTATATAACTATGGCATAGTAATAAACTCAGATATGCCAATGATTACACCCTTGGCTCTTGACATGGTCTGACCCCCAGCCACAAATACCAAATGTTATGAGTCTGTGGCTCTGATTTACTCTATCAGGCATATCTGTCATTCTAATGGGCTAACTAATGGCCTAAATTTCAGTGTACATCTCTACAAAACAAAAAAGGCATTACAGGGCCTTGTCCTCTATGTCCTCTAACTTGTACCCTTGATCGTGTGTTTCCATTGAACTGTTTATTTGCAGGTTGAATAGTAACCTCAAGCAAATAACCTCACATTGAAGCTGAGTGTCTACCATCAGTCTCCTAACCTTCACCAGTCTTTGAGGCTTATCCCAATTTAGAAGGTGTATTTATTTAGACTCATTTATGGGGACAAATGGATATTATGGGGGATTGTGTTTGGCTCATGGGAGCCCTACTTGGTTTGTCACTGCATTTCAGGATGGGTATGTTTTGAAGAAAATCATATGTGGAATGAGCAATATAAGCAAATAATATTATATCAAAACAGAGGCCACATTTGAAAAGGGAGAGTGGACGATAATGTTGGAAAGGAAGCTTAATGCTAGAAGACTTTGAATGTCAACTCTTCAAGGGAAGATTTGATGACCTTGCCAATAAGAAGACCTTGAAGAATTAGTAAATGTATATAAGTAATAAGACCTGAGAGAAAGATCAAAACCGTGTTACAGAAAAACAAACCTAGAACTAAGACATACAGTACTTGGGGAGAAAACCAACAACGAAAAACAGCTCATATTTACTTGGTAGGAGTATAAACAATTTCCTCATCAAATGAGAAGTTCTCGTGCCGTTCCCCTTCCACTTTTGTATTTATAACACATAATCAATAAAATTTAAGAGTTTGTAACAAATTTTTATTTTACTAAGTAGCTGTCAGATATCAGCATTTATTTACAAAATCAAACTATTTATATACATACTTTACAAAAATCAGTAATTAAGTCTACATGCTCAGGTCTATTTTGATAGTTGTTTCCATAATGTAGTGATTTATTTCATCTTTAGAGCTTCAGTTTTGTTAGAGGGACTTAATGTTTTTGTAAAGCTTTTTTTTTTTTTTTTTTTCCAAAATGGATAACTTGTAGGTTATCATATAAATGATTTAATCAGTAAAGTAAATTGGCAGTTTTAAATGATTTAATTTCTGGGTCGCAAACAACCAAGTCTTTCATTCAGGAACAAGATTACAAAAAGGTATTAATGTTATTCCTGTTCTGTAAACCCATGGTACAAAGTTTGTAACACAACAAAATTCAGTTATGTTTTTGGGAGCATTGGTCCAGTTGTATGGCCATCACTTCATGTTGTGGGTCACGGACCTGCTTCTAAAATGAGCACAAAGCAGAAAATTTTGGATTAACCACTGCTTTGCAATAACTGAGTCATGAAGCTGCTCTTTAGATGGATTTGTTGGTGATAAGCTTATTTTTAAAAGATTTTTTATTTCTCCTTCTTTCTCTTGCTTTATTTATTAGGGTCTAAAACATGCTGGACAAATCATAGGTGCTCATTAAGTAGAGATACGTTTGAGAAAGGGAAACTCGTGTTTGTTACTACGTTGGAAGAGGTGTCCCAACTCTGGTATTCTAGCTATGAGAGCATGAGCATGTTGGTTACCATCTCTGTGCATGGCTTTCTTTCATCCTTAAAATGGGGATAATAATATTGTTAGAACTGAAATAAATATCAAATGGAATGAACATATATGAAGTGTCTAGTGTGTTGAATATAGAAGTACCAAATAATTCTGTGTCCTATGAAATATTTAAGAATGAATATTAAGAATATTTCATCTGTCAAGATGAAAAATTCACACTTGGAGAGTGAAATCCACTATCCTTCTTCAGCCAATGCATGCTAGAGATGTGCCCCAAAAGGTTCTGTATTTTCATAGATGTTCACGTTTATCACCCCTTTAAAAATCATAAAAAAGCACAATGAACTAGATCTCCTCACATACACCGTATGCTATTTTGTTATGCCTAAAACTATGTAAATACACTGATATCTCTAATAGCTTAACAAATATTCACTGTTTCGCTCTATGACTGTTTAAAAATTTGCCTTGAGTCTCCCAGGTAGCTCTGGATAAGAAGCATCTATAGCAGTACATTTGGAAGGGAATAATTCCCAACAGATTACACTGCCATTTGAAGAATGTTGCCTGACTAATTATGCTTGGGTTGAAATGGTACTGTTGCCATATGTAGATTAAAATATTAATAGAACCTCAGAGTGCATCCTTTCTGGCTAGCTTTAGGGTGTGGTTTATCATAAATTGGAGGAGCCTGGTAATGGCCAAAGCCCCATATGATAACAGTGCCCTGTTGTAGACTCTAAAACCATTTGATGATTACGAGCTATCCCAGCAGAGGAATTTCTTGATCTCCTCACTTTTCCTGTTTACATTAGTCTTTCTGGAGTTTAAGGATCATCTTCAAACTCATTTGTGCATCAACAAAACGCCATGTATTGTCCTTCACATGGGTATAAAATCTATTAAAATGATGCCATATATAATTCTCTGAAATACTCAGTCTCAGTTGTCTCTATAGAAATAGGGGTGCACATGCTCTTATTTTGGACCTGGTGCAGACTTTTACTATACTTAAAAGCATGTGTTTGGAAAATTAGCCTAGAACTCTGGGGTGGGTATTTTACCACATGAAATTTAGTGAGTCAATCACTTGGGCCTAAGAATAATACTAAGAAGTATCCATTGAGCACAGTATTAAACATCTTACACAAAATATCTTTGTTAATTTTGATAACAACCCTATAAAGTCGATATTTTCCCCCCCATTTTTCAGATGTGAAGCCTAAGTCTCAAGGACATTGAATACGTCATTTGTAAAGGGCATGCCTCATTTGAATTCCAAAGCTCATACTCCTCTCTGTGGCGTTATAGTTTCTGATTTCCATGAAGGCTGGGCACGGCATACCTAGACATCGCGTTAACTTCCAACTCTGATTCTATCCTCAACAAATAGAGGGAGGTAATGAAAATCAATTGTTGTACTGAGGCCTGTTATGCATGAGACTTCCCAGCCTATGGTTTGAATTGTCTATAGGCTCTGTCACTAGAATGTTGGCTAAGAACATGGCCATAGTGTCCTCTAGCCCCAGATAGCTGTATCTGAGGGGCTACCCCCCAGCTCACAGAAGCAATTAATTATTTCCAAACCAGCCCCCTCACATTAAATTCTTGTATGAACATAATGAATGACAAAGGAGTTTGAATCATCCACAGTGTATCT
Source organism: Theropithecus gelada (assembly GCF_003255815.1). Lineage (NCBI taxonomy): Eukaryota > Metazoa > Chordata > Mammalia > Primates > Cercopithecidae > Theropithecus > Theropithecus gelada. The sequence goes on from NC_037682.1 coordinate 35,988,623, forward strand.
GTGGAACTTGAGAAAACTTTACCACAAGACAGCACGAAGCCAACCAGGGTCCCTGATTAAAAGTGATTTCTTCTTTAATTGAAAGGATCTCTATGAACAGCTGCCAGATGAGTTAGATGAGTTGGGTGAGTGTGGGTGAGGCAAGTAGGAAAGTCTTCACAGCTGAGACAAGGTTCATTTGTATGTATGTATGTATGTATGTATGTATGTATGTATGTATGTATTTATTTATGCTTGATGGGGGAAAAGGAAAGGCAAGTATATATTGCAGAGTAATTTATTGAACCAATGAAAATGTCACGAAAGCATTTCAGAATTGGACTGTGTGGGAGACAAACATGACTTTAGATTCTGGGAGAGGCTCAATATTCAGTTTCTACACAGGCAAATGGAAATTCTTCACAAAACTTAAACAGATGAAGAATTTAAGTTACACGAATCTTAAAATAAAAATCTCTGGTATGATTAATTGAAAAGGAAGTTCAGTTACACACTATTTTTGGCTAAGAAAAAGATATAGAGTCATGGGCCACATAATGACGTTTCTGTCGAGGAGGGATTGACTATATGACGGTGATCCCATAAGATTATGATATATTTTTACTGCACCTTTTCTATGTTTAGAAACACAAATAACTAGCATTGTGTTACAATTGCCTATAGCATTCAGTACAGTAACATGCCATTATAGGTTGCAATCTAGGAGAACTAGGCTATACCCTATAGCCTAGATGTGTAGTAGGCCATCTATGTGAGTGTGAGTACACTCTAATGTTCACCCAGTTGAATGGCCTGATGATACTTGACTGTAAATATATTGTTGTTCAGTAGTATCAGAGACTTGGCAGTTCTTAACTTGATTTGCCTCAACTTGAATGGGTAGTGGAAACTTAGAACTAAAAATGGCTGTAGAAGTTATTTCATTTGAGTCTTTCATTTTATAGAAGAGAAAACGAGGCCTCCAGAGAAAAGACAAGACATATCCACTTCTATAAAATCTTTTGTAAAGTAACGAGGAAAAATGTTAAATAGAGCCAATCCAAATGCTTTTTTTCTGGGTCACCATGGCGACTTCATATGTGTCCTGGTTTTCTTGCTCTTTTTCAATTAATTTGCTGCTTGTGAATTATATTATCTCATTTTGTCGTAATTCCATTGTTTCTCCAGTCTCAGAAAGTAAAAGTAGCCATTCTGGAGTAGTTGTGTTCAGTTTTGTTTTCTCTCATGAATATTTGGAATTTGTAGCCCTTTGTTGACCAGTTCATCTTCCCAGGCTAACGACCTATTTCATTATTTTGAAGTAAAAACAGTGGAAGAAGCGGAATTATATTGAAATTTGAATGTAACCATAATTATAGTTGATAGCTGGCATTTGTTGATGATTTGCTATATTCTGCACGTTGTACCAACTATGTGAGATGTGTGTGTATTTGCATAGTAACTCTCTATATAGAGTATATAGAGTTTTATATATATATATATACACACACACACACATATATACACATACACACTATGAGAATACACACATATATACATATATATCTGTATCTCTATATATCTAAATAGTATGACAATATACACAAACACATACACTTTTTACATTCTCATAGTATCTCTATAATGTAGGTTTAATTGTTCTATTTTGGAGATAAGGAAGCAGAGGCCAGAGAGGTTTGGTACCTTGGCCATGGACACACAACTATTTATTAATGGCAGTTCATCTTATGAAGCCTGGCTGCAGAGAGTGCGTTTTTAACGAGTTTGGTCTACTACTTCTCCAGTATGAGCTCATTTTGCAGAAGAAAAAACTGATATACAAAATTAAATCCTTTGCCAACACCATGGAGCCAAGAAGTGACTGGTCTGGGAGATGACCCTTGGTTATTCTTCTATTGCGATGCTGATCATCATGACATCCTAAGCATATCAGAGGCTGCAACAGAGTAAACAGACCAAAAGAGAAAGGCTGGAAAGACATGGACTGGGACCTCAGAAGGAGCATGTGCTATGAAAGTAGTTTCTTCAGGTGAACACATAGCTTTGGAGGATCTGGTCCTAGATTTTGTCAGCGTATCCACCGCAGGTGTTGTTACAAGCTTGAGAAGGCAATCAGTCCCATAAGGCACAAAAAGGCTTCAATCTAAGTTTATGTAGTTATATAGGTCAAGAGATTCAGCATTTATTTTATCTTCATTGAAGGGAAGGCGTCAGCTACCTGAGTTCACAGATTCTTTAGTCCTTGTGTCCATATAAGACACATATGGTTGCTTCTGTTAAAACCCAAGACATGTCTGGGTCATTTAGACCCAGATAAACTGCTCTGTTATTTCCCAGCCATCTTTTATAACTCTATTTACATAGGCCTAAGGTCTTCATGCCAAATCTCAGCTGCCCCAATCCAGGTGTAGTCCCAAACGGCGGATAAGGCAGACACAACATTCTACATTTATCTTAACTCTGTAGTTTCCAAGGAAACAGGGCTGTGAGAAGACAGACATTGAGTTTTCAGTTCTTTATTAGCCCAGGCCTGATATTAACCCTTTACACACAGCTAGGTACACCAGAGTAATACTTAGCACCGTGCTGGCACTAAGTAGGCATTCTAGAAATAATAAAAACTGAATGCGTGTCTGAATGAACGGACGTTCCAATGGATATTGCTTATTTCTGGATTATCATCTCACAGTAGCTAAACTCGAAGAACTGATCTATAAATCAGATAAAAAATAGTAGAGGAGATACAGTAATTAGCAAAATCATTCAGGGCCCCTGACATCATGAAGCTTACTGTCTAGACAGAGAAGCATAAACAAATATTTATACAATGACATATAAAATTAGGAAGGTTAAAGTGCTGTGAGAGAGGGTAGTGAATATATGAAAGCATGCAATAAGAGAAGATGAATTTGTCAGAGGGGTCAGAGAAGTGCACTTGAAGAAATGCTGCATTACCAGATGTTGGAATGGGGAATAGCAACTACTAGAAAAGACACGAGAGCAAGACTTCTCCAGGCTTAGAGATAGAATATATAAAAGTCTTGTTGCAGGAAAAAAAATATAGTGCATTCACTAAAGGTCTGTCATTAGAATGTGACATCATAATTTACTTGCAGTGCTCCTGATATTATAATGCATTTTACATGTAACATTTTAATCATTCATTCAACTGTTTATTTTTTAAATTGAGAACATACTGTATCAAGCACTGTGCTGACTGCTGAGGATACAATGATCAAGGCAGGTATGGTTCATTTCTTGAAAGTACAATTTAATGGAAAATCAAACATGATGATGGCAAGTATTGGGCACCACAGAAGCATAATAAAAGGCAAATGATCCACATTTAGAAAAATTAAGTAAGTCTTGGAGGAAGTAATTTCTCACTTGAGATGTGAAGATAGATTAAACATTGGACATCAAGAAGCCCCTCAAACCTCTTGCACAGACTGAGGCAGACTCCTACTCTTGTGGTCAACAGTCCTACAAATTACATTTTAGGTATACTCTTGGTTTGATTTTCCCAGTGAATGGTTTTACAGATGGTTAGTTTTATGCATTTAATGTTCATATGATAGTCTTAGGCTTAGCAAAACATATTTCCCAACTTTGTTCCTAAATATGCCATAATTATTTCACTTATTGATATGTGTGTATGTGTGTGTGTATATATATATATATAGAGAGAGACAGAGACATATAGATATATGGATATTATATAAAAAGATACATATATAAAGAGATAAGCATATTGTCAAAAACACATTTCAATCCACATAACATGTCTTAGAAATAGTCATATATAGACACTTCATTTTGGAAATGTTGAGTGACTGCCTGTCTGAGCCAAGACTAGAATATGTGGTCTGATGTTATAAATGCCTCACTTGCAAAGGAGAAAGACCAGGCCCTTTGAAAAAAATTGCCATTGATTGGGTCTTGTCTTTGAATTGCTTAGAAAATGAAGTTGCTAGCAGGGATGTTATGAAGGATTTGCTGGAATCAACTTTAATGAGATTTTCTTGGGAGAAATTTTGCAGCATATTTAATCAGGCGACCAAGAAACAACAGCTGCTTGTGTATGAAGCATCAGTAAAGCTGCTAAGATTTATATAATCTTTAGTGTTCAACAGATTGCTAGCATTTATAGGACAGTCAATGTATGCCTATGCTCATATGCAGTCATTTATGCTACCTTTCCCACTATCATTGAACAGAGGAGCTTCTGAAAAGGGAAATGCTATGAAGAGAGTTGGGATAAGAACTAGAGGACAGAAGACTTGGCAACGGGGTTCCTGGAAATTGGAGATAATAAACTTTTCCCAAAAGAAGGAGATGATGGCAATGTCCCCTTGCAATGTAGAAAAAAATTAGCTATTCAATTTTGCCTATAGGAAGGTTGACATCTATCACTACAGCAGTAGAGTCATTCCTCTGATACTACTTCTGTGGCAAAATCAGCATAAAAATCTTTATAAGTTCTGGCCTAAGTATAGGAACATTGCTAAATCTAGATGATTAGTAGCCACTTCATTAAAAAGTTCATGATTATCCAATGTCATTAGTTCTGATATTCCCTAAATAGAAAAAACTAATGAATCCATAACAAAAAATCTTTAAGAGGCAGACTTAAAAATATCTAGAACTCAGATCTTAGAAATTGTCCAGGACACACCTTGCATTTTTTTTTTTTTTTTTTTTTTTTTTTG
>NC_037682.1:35993431-35998734 GCF_003255815.1 Theropithecus gelada
TTTTTTTTTTTTTTTTTTTTTTTTTTGAGACGGAGTCTCGCTCTGTCTCCCAGGCTGGAGTGCAGTGGCCGGATCTCAGCTCACTGCAAGCTCCGCCTCCCGGGTCCACGCCATTCTCCTGCCTCAGCCTCCCGAGTAGCTGGGACTACAGGCGCCCGCCACCTCGCCCGGCTAGTTTTTTTTTGGATTTTTTAGTAGAGACGGGGTTTCACCGTGTTAGCCAGGATGGTCTCGATCTCCTGACCTCATGATCCACCCGTCTCGGCCTCCCAAAGTGCTGGGATTACAGGCTTGAGCCACCGCGCCCGGCCACACCTTGCATTTTTAAAAGGAGGACCTTGTGGTCAGCAGAGATGTAGCTACAGCAGATATTTTTATTTTGGAAATTTCTTGATTTTCGGTTTAGTGCTTTTTCCACCATGTTGCCCTATCTAAGTTCCTCGGTTTGGCATTGAGAATCTCAAAAAATGCTCCTTTCTACTCTAATCTTATATCCTATGGTTTCCCATTGTATGCATCTTCTCCTCAAATATGCCATTCTCATGCTCACCTCTAAGATCTGGTTTTATACAGCTTCCTTTTCTTTTTATTGATAATTCCCTTCCTTCTCCAACATTCATTTCAAGATCCAAGTCAAAGCCCAGTAACCTGCAATCATGTTCCATGACCTTGCATTAAAGATGATATGAACTTCATTCTGAGTGTACAGAACTTGCAGGCTCTGAATCACCACATATTAGCAGTGAATTTGCAATGCTTATTAGAGGCAGTATGATAGAATGGAAAGGCCTTGGGTTTGGAGTTAGGCAAACATAGATTTCAATACATATATAGATGTCTACCCTTTAATCCCTGTGGAACTCGATAAGTGTATCAATCTGGACAAGTTCAATTTGTTATAATAGTAAATAAACTCTGAAATATCAGTGACTCAATGCAGGAAATATGTGCTTCTTACTCATACTGAGTCCAGTGTGGATTGGGTAATTTTTGACACTCTGAAAACCCCTCCAAGCAATGACTCAATGAGGCAGATGGTTTCCATTTTATTGGTTCTGCCATCTCCATAGGTTATCTCCAAGTCATAAAGAAAAAATTTAAATAGATATTATACAAATTCACAAATATCTTGTCCAGAAAAATAACCCTTTTTTCATTTGCATTTCATTGGCTAGACTTGGTCAAATGACCCTGTCTGATGTTGAGGGAGCTGGGAACAGCAGCCTTCCTGTGCACCAGGAAGAAGAGAACTGGATATGGTTGAACACTAATGATCTCTGTTACAAAAGTCATTTAAATTTTCTAAGATGCCCCTAGTTGTTTCTGTGAGAATAAAATGAGTTAATACATTGGCAGTGTCCAGAATCTGGAACATAAAAGTTGCTAGATAAATGATAATTTATTTTCATTTCCTCTAACAGATCCAGTACTTCTTCCCTGTTTCTTTTGGTGCTGAGCACATGCCTGGGTGAATATTACTAAGTCTGTGCAATAAAATAGCATAGACCTCTAGTAATGTCCCTGTCATACCAAACCTTAAATTGGTCTCATCTTCTCTTCACATTTCTCTTGCTTCTTTCCAAAACACTGGATATCTGATTTTGAGATGCTTTAATGACTGTCTTAAAACCTTTCTTCCAGTGTAAAGACTCTTCTTAAGATTGTATACATAATTACATATTTTAGTTTGACTGTCTTTATTCTTATCTGCCTTACTTGGAAAACATAGTCATAAAGGAGTTATTCTTTGTGTAAATTTTGTATAATATAAGCCCTACACTTGTAATCCCTTGTCTTGCCTTCACTTCATCTTTCTTTGCTCTTGTGTTCTTTACTTTTTTGACTTGTAATCTCCACCTGTTTTTTTTTTTTTTTCAATTATTTTTTCATGTTCTCTCTGCATCTATGCTTCAGACAAAATAAAGCCGGGTGGACCTAAACATCATATAGAATCACAACATCATAGAGAGGTGGGTCTTTGGTATTTTGCAGTTACAGTTTGGGCTGAACACAGTAAGCCATTCCTAACAATGAAGGGGTATATAGTCTCCTTTTGAGCCAAAAGATAAGGATATTTTCCTAGCTTAGGGAAATTGCTTTGAGACTTTCCAGGAAGGACATTCTTTAAAGGCATCAATGCAGAAAGTATAGTGAGAGAAGCCTTCAGTATTTCTGTTCAATAAAGAGCTCCTGAGCTCGAATCACATCAGTGATCACATTGGCACCTTGAGTTCAGAATGGCTGAGAAGTGATGAATGGCTCATGAGCAGTCTGCGATCTGTTACCTATATCCACAAAGACACAGATTATTTCAACATTTTCTTCTATGAGAAGGCTATTTTCTTTATATTCTCAACAAACAGAGTAGCCCTAAGGCACTTAAAAATTTATTTCTGAATGTATCATTAGAAAGGATGCTGAGTGCAGGTGAATTTTCTGACTCAAGTTTTCTGACACTGACTTTCATAATTGGTTTGCCTCATAGGTGGCTGTTCAAACTTCTCTATTGTCCTGACTTGTAAAGAAACAGTAAGTCTTCTCAATAAAGAGGATGCCTACTTATTTCAATGCAGCAAATAATAAGTAGGGCTTTATATAACTCTGATCACAGGGCTCTTCTAATAATCTCTCACCAAAGGTTTCTGCCGCACTGTAAAGTGCAGTTCTCCTAACCAGATTCTCAAGGTCACTCGTTGTCTGGTTCCTGCCTACCTCTCTGAACCCATCTCCCACTACATTACCCAACTTCTCATCCACTCTGGTCAGAGTGGCTTTCCTAGTAGGATGACCAAATTGTTCCTCTTTTCCTAGGATTTTTCCAATTTCAGCATCGAAAGCTCAGTATCCTGAGACACACCCAAGTGAGAATGCTGCTCACTACACTTTCAAGATGTGATGGAACATCCACAGTCCTTTCTCTGGGTCTTTGCACTTGTTAGTCATTCTATGTAAATTGCTGTTTTCCCATACCTCTGTGTGATATATGTTTTCACCTTTTCTTTAACTCTGCTCAAATGTCTTTCTTTACCAGTCCACCTTAGAATAGCCTTGATGCCTAGCATTTGTATCTTCAAAATCTATCCTTGTACTTTTTTAACACTTATTATTATCTTCAATCGTGCTCTGTTTTAATGTTTACTTGCTGGTTTCCTCTGTGACAAAAGAAGTCCCTTGAGGTCAAATACTTACTCTATTTGGCTTACCTCTGTATTCTCAGCACCTAGAAGAATGCTTTGAACTTACTAGGTGCTCCACAAATATTTGAAAGAATTAATGAAAAAAAAAAGAAATGTTATTTGTTATTTGATAATGAAAATAGTTACTTTATTGTCTTTAATTTACTAATGCTTTGTGGTAAATTTGGATAAATGACATAATTTGCACCAAATAGGAAAATTGAAATAATTAAGAAAACACTATACTTCATAGATGTGACTAGAAATCATTTCAAATTTTAGATAATAAAGAATTCATAAATTTAATATGGGCATTATTTTTCTCAAAACAATTTTGTCATGCTGGTAAAATGAATGACCTTTATTGTACGGTATTTCTGGGACTACAAATGGTAAGAGTGAAGCCATATAAGGAATTGATATTGTATCCAGAGTTAGTCTCCCATTCTGAGTCATATTTTAACCAGTAAGTAGCAAGAGGAAAATCCTGATTGTATGTAATCCACTGAGTGGAATGGCCTAGAGTAGAGAGGTAAAAGGGGGAAAGAAAGTTGTATAGGGATACTTTTGTTCTACATGCCTTGGAAAGTTTCCTTTAATTGCAAAGCTGAGAATCTGATAAAATGATTTTTAAATGTGGTAATGGTAGTGATTAATCTCTTCCTCTCCATGGTTTCATAGCACCTGGTAGGTGCCTTTATCAGAGCACTTAACAATCTTATGAGATACTTTTGAAAGAGTCTTTCTCATCTAACAGATTTTACATCTCAGAAAACAAACAGGGTTGATTCTGATACAGTTTTGTTTTTTCTATAGTGTGTATAATTTGGAGATATATTCAATAAATGTAGGTTGAATTGACATGAGAAAGTGAAATCAAATGAATAGAATGATAAAGATGAGAGTGCCTTTTATATGCCATTTTCATTTCCTTCCTTCTCTCACTTTAGACAGAATTCTGAAGTGAGTGGCAGGGGAGTCATTACATAAATGGCTTCAAAAAGTCTTCACCCTTTAAATCGGAGTGTATGACATATTTCTATTTCCTCAAATTTTGGTAATGCTCAATCTTTGCAATCTTTTAAACTTTTTTGTTGTTAGATGTGTAAAAAATTGCTGTATTGTATTTCCCGCATTATGAATGAGATTGTCTTTTCATATTTGTCTTTTCTTCTCTTATAAACTATATTTTCATATATTTCACCCTTGGAAACTTGTATGTTTTTCCACTGGCTTGAAGTTCTTTATGTATCCTGAAAATTAATCCAGAATTTTGATGATGCCTATGCTAACCTATTTTGTTTTGTGTTCATTTTTATAAGGGCAAAGCTGGTAGTTAATTTCTGAGACTTTCTATGCTTTGTGCTTTCTTAGGAAACCCTTCCCTACAATAAAATTATAAGGTATTCTTCTACATTTTCCATAATATATCTCTAGTTTAGTTTTAGCTCTTTGAGCCATGGGAAATTAAACTTGGTATATGCCTGAATTACAGAATCTTGCTTTATTATTTGCTTAATAGTCAATTATCTGAACATGATTTATTTAACCATACTTCTTTTTCTAAGAGATTGAAAGGCTATGGATCTGGTCTACTCCTGTACTAATAATGCTATATTTTTCTTTTTACCTTTGGTAGAAGTGTATTGGATGTACTTAATATCTTGTATTGGATATACTTAATAATTAAGTGTATTGGATATAAATATTTTTCTTCCATCTGAATTTAAAATTGTCAAATTCTATAAAATTACTTTTTATATTTTGGTTAAAATGCATTAAATCATCAATTACTTTGGGAAAAATATATGTATATAAGAATGCATCTTCCTGTTCATCAAGTTGACATGCTACTCAATTTATTCATAATATTTGACACTTTACTTAATGTAAGTCTTGAATCTTTTATGTTAGGTGTATTTCTAGACATTCTTTTTTCTTTCCTTTCTGTCTTTTTTTTTTTTTTTTTTAAGAGACAAGGTTTCCTTCTGTCACTCAGGCTGGAGTACAGTGGCACCATCATAGCTGACTGCAGCTGGGAATTTCTGGGCTAAAGCAATCCTCTCACCTCAGTCTCCCAAGTAGCTAGGACTACAAGTATGTGACACCACACTCAATTAAAAAAAT
>NC_037682.1:35999132-36070592 GCF_003255815.1 Theropithecus gelada
ATATATAATATATAATATATAATATATATAATATATAATATAATATATAATATATATAATATATAATATAATATATATTATATATATAAAATTTATATATATAAATAAAAAAAATATATAAAATATATATATATAAAATATATATATTATATAAATATATATTTGGTAGAGAAAAGGTCACCTTATTTTCCAGGCTTGTCTCAAACTGCTGGCCTCAAGCAGTCCTCCCATCTTGGCCTCCCAAAGCTTTGGGATTACAGGTATGAGCCACTGTACACAGCCTCTATTTTTGATGTTGCAGATAGGATCCCTTTCTGTCCATGAATTTATTTTTTAAAATATGGTTACTGTTGAAACATAGAAAAATTGTTAAATTTTTAAAAATTCATATTAAGTGTGAATTTGGCCTCTTTACAGAATTCTGTCATTAGTTCTCAGAAATCTCTTTAGGTGACTGTAACATGACTTATAATTAAAAACTATAGATTTGATCTTCCTCTCCTTTTCCTGGCATACAAGCTCCAAAAACCCTTGGAATCTCTGAAGTGAAAAAGAGTCTTTTCCTAAGAGAATGAGATGACTGGTGGCTGGGGGCTCTTGGCCAGCCTCTGGATGGGGTCTGGTTGCCAGGGTAACCAACCAGGTGATTAGAGAGTTGAAATTTTCCTCACCTGCACCAATCCCAGGGAGAGAAGGAGGCTGAAAAGTGAGTTGATCACCAATGCTAATGATTTAATCAATCAGGTCTATGTATTGAAGACTCCACACAAAAAACCAAAAGGACAGGGTTCAGAGAACTTCTGTGTTGCTGAACACATGGAGGAGATAGGAGTGGGGTGCTCCCCTACAAGAGGGCATGGAAGCTCTGCGCCCTCCTCCATACCTTGCCTAAGCATCTCTTCCATCTGGCTGTTCATTCTTATCTTTTTATAATAAATGAAAAAATAAGTACATTGTCTCTCTGAGTTCTATGAGCAACTCTATAACAATTGAACCTGAGGAGGGAGTTATGGGAACCACCCTTTTATAGACGGTTGGTCAGAATCACAGGTGAAACAACCTGGGACTTTCCCTTGGCATCTGAAGTGCAGAGGGGCAGTTTTGTAATACTGAGCTCGTAACATGTGGAGTCTATAACTCACTCGAGTTAACGTCAAAATTAAATTGAATTATAGGACATCCAGATGGTGTTGAGAATTGGTCAATGTGCAGGGAAAAAAGAACACACATCTGGTCATAAAAGTGCTCTGTGTCGAGCATGAGAGTAGAAAAAGCAGTTTGGTTTTTCCCATCTTTTAGAGTAACGTCCTTGGTTTTATAGGTAGATAATCACACTGTATGCACATGGTCACAATTTTGACTCTTCCTATTATTTATAACTTTTCTCTTTGTCCCTTTGCATTGATTTGGACATATCAATTGTAATACTGAGAAGTACTGGTAGTAGCAGGAAAATTTGCCCTGTTCCTATTTTAGTAAGAAAGTGTCATTTATTCCATTAATATTTATTAATCTTGTACTATGTAGAAAGTATCCTACATATCATTAAATAAGACAATATGTAACTTATATTCTAGTGGGAGAGACATATATAATACACATAATAAATACAAAAGTTATATAAAATGTTTGAATGTGAAATATTCTAATTCTAATATACTTTCTAACATTTTATGTAATGAAAGTACAGCACAGAAGAAGTAAAATCAGAAAGATTGGGAATGCCAAGTGCTAGTGGGGTGGTGCAGGATAGACCTCACTGAGGAAGTGATCTTTGAGCAGAGTCCAGAGGCAGTCAGAGAGTTAGTCTTGTGGATACCTGGGAAGAATGCATTCCAGGCAGAGGAAATGCCATTGTTATGGCACAAGTACAAGAGTGTGACTGATGTAGCCAGGCCAGTGTGTCTAAAGCAGAGCAAGCAACAAGAAAAAGAAGAGATGAGGTTAGGGAGGTCATGAGGGCAGGTCACATAAATCCATGGAGGAAAGCCTTCAGCTATAAGTTGTTGAGGAATGGAGAACAATTACAGTGCTTTGAAAGAAAGATGACAGGATGTGACATTTTAAAGGATCACTCTAGCCAGGGGCAGTGATACACCCCTGTAGTCTCAGCTGCTGGGGAGGTTGAGGTAGAAATATTGCTTGAGGCCAGGAGTTTGAGGTTTTGGTGAACTATGATCTGGCCTATAAATAGCCAATGCACTCCAGCCCAGGAAACATAGTGAGACCTCATCTCTAACAAACAAAAATGAAAAAATAAAATGAATCACTCTGGTTGCTATTTGAAATTTAGGTGTTAGGGAGTGAAACATTTGTAAAAGCAGGGAGACCATAGAGGAGATTATTTCAATGATGTATGATTAAGATGAAGCTGATTCCAAGCCCAGGAAACATAGCAAGACTTAACCTCTAACAAATAAAAATAAAAATAAAAACAAAATAAAGTGGAGCACTCTGGTTGCTATTTGAAACTTGGGTGATAGTGACTGAAGAGTTTGTAAAAGCAAGGAGATCACATAAGAGATTATTTCAATGATGTATGATTAAGACGAAGCTGGTTCCAGCCAGGGTGGTGGCAGGGAAAGTATTGAGAAATGATCACAGTATGTACGTACAGACATACCTTGAAGATATTGCAGGTTCAGTGATATCAGTGAGCTGAATATTGAAATAAAGGAAGGCACAAGAAGTTTTTTAATTTTCCAGTCCATATAAAAGTTATGTTAATACTATAATCTATAGTGTGCAACAGCATTATGTCTTTAAAATATTGTACATGCCTTAATTAAAAATACTGTGTTGCTGAAAATGCTAATGACCATCTGGACCCTCAATGAGTTATAATCTTTTTGCTGAAGGATGGTCTTGCCTTGGTGTTGCTGGTTGCTCAGTTGTGGTTGCTGAAAGTGGAAGTGGCTGTAGCACTTTCTAAAAATAAGACAAAAGGAAAGTTTGTGATGCTGTTTGATAGCAGACCCATCAGAGGAATCACTATCTATTGTAGCTATAGCTTAATGAAATGTATTTCTTAAATAGTAAGACTTGGAAGTCAAAATTACTCCTTGATATATGGGCTGAAGAATAAGTGTTATGTTAGCAGGCATGCAAACAACATTCATCTCTCCTTGTACATTTCCATCAGAGCTCTTGGGTGATCAGATGCATTGCTAATAAGGAGTAATAGTTTAAAGGAATCTTTTTTCTTTCTTTCTGAGCAGGTCTCTACAGTGACAGTAAACCTTGCGGGAAATAGGCTTGCTGTCATCAGGCTTTGTTGTTCCATTTGTAGAACATAGGCAGAGTAGATTTTGCATAATTCTTAAGGCACTAAGGATTGTCAGAATGGTAAATGGCCATTGTCTTCAATTTCAAGTAACCAGCTGCATTAGTCTCTAACAAGAGATTCAGGCTGTCCTTTGAAACTTTGAAGCCAAGCATTGACTTTCCCTCTCTACCTATTACAGTCCTAAATGGCATCTTATTCCAATATAAAGCTGTTTTGTCCGCATTGAGAAAGCTGCTTAGTGTAGCCACCCTCATCAATCATCATCTGCATTGCTTGCTGCAGGTTCTACATCAGCACTTGTGGCTTCACCTTGCACTTTTATGTTATGGAGATGACTTTCTTCCTTAAACCTCATGAATCAACCTCTACTAGGTTTTAATTCTGCACCTTCCTCACCTCTCTTAGTCTTCATAGAATTAAAGAGATTTAGGGCCTTGCTCTAGATTACTCTTTGGCTTATGGGAATGTTGTGGCTGGTTTGATCTCTCCAGAGCACTAAACTTTCTCCATATCACAAATAAGTCTTTTTTTTTTTTTTTTTGCTTTCTTAAACATTCATGTATTCACTGGAGTAGCACTTTTAATTTCCTTCAAGAACTCTTACTTTGCATTCACAGCTTTGATAACTGGGACAAGAGGTCTAGATTTTGGCCCATCTCAGCTTTCGACATGTATTTCTCACTAAGCTTAATACTTTTCAGTTTTTCATCTAAGGCGAGACATCAAACTTTTCCTTTCAGTTAAACACTTATAGGTCATTGTTGAGTATTAAAGGTCGTAATTTCAATATTATTGTGTCTCTGGGAATAGGAAGGACCAAGGAAAGGGAAAACAAACAAACAAACAAACAAACAGAGGAATAGCCAGTCAGTGAAGCAGTCAGAATACATACAAAATTTACTGACCTCTCATATGCACATAGTTTGTGGCACTCCAAAATAATTATATCAGTAACATCAAAGATCCCTGATGACAGATTACTATAAACGATATAATAAAAAGTTTGAAATATTGTGAAAATTACCAAAATGTGACAAAGAGACATGATGTGAACACATGCTCTTGGGAAAAATGGCACTGATAAACATGCTCAGCATAGGATTACTACAAACCTTCAATTTGTGAAGAAAAAAATGCAATATCTGTGAATCCAAATAAAGCAAAGTGCAATAAACGAAGTGTGCCTGTATTTCGATGAAGAGTAGGCAGGAAGGTCTGATGGATTAGCAGTGAAAGAGGGCTATCAAAGCTGACACTCGTAAATGCCACTTTTTGTTCTCCCAACTAGGATCCTGAATTTGAATCAACTGAGATGATGCATATCTGGAGGTGTGATAGAAGGTCATTTTTGATAGGGTGGATTTGTGGTGATTATGGATAGTCAAATAAAATTGTCATGTATACAAGTTGGCTACATGGGTATGGAGTATAGTGGAAGGCACAAAATTGAGAGAGTCATTAGCATAGCTGGTAATCAGAACTGTGAATATAGATGAAATCTTCATGAAAATGCAGTAGGAAAAAGAAGAGGCCCTAGGAATGAGTCATGGGGCATTCTAATGAATAAAAGAAACTAAGAGGAAGTGACCAGTGAGGTAGGAAGAAAACAGAGTATGGTGTCTTGGGAGCCAAGTGAAAAAAACTGTATCAATGAGCAGGAGTATCAATTATGTCAAATAACTTTCATTTGAAATGTATTGGAAATTAAATCCGTATTTCAAAAGAAACTTTTTTTTTTTTTTTATTACAGAAACTTCTCATGGCACAGAACCTGCCAGCAGAAAGATGAAGACACCTGTCCCTATCTGCATGTAGAGTCATAAGCAGTGATTTTCTAACTTGGCAGTGCTCCTTCGAGTTGACATTTCCAAAACCACCTAGAGGACCAGGAAATTCAGTCAGGCTGGCAGCACCAGAGGTGGGCCTGATCAAATCCCTCCTGGCAAATTATTATTCAAGAAATAAGAGAAAATGGAAGACCCTGGGCACATGTCCCAAAATACTATAGAGAAGTTTTTGGAAATACTGATTTCCAAATATAGAAAGTTTTTGAGCTTTAATTTGGACTTGGAGAAAATTTAAAAAATGAAAAAATACGGGAAACCTATTTTCCTACTGTAACTCCTCATCCAGAATGAAGAGATTTGAAAAAATTAGTCTCAATGATTCAAATGCCTCTCCTAAAGGACATATTTTCCTCCATTATATGAGTATTTCAAGTGGAGATTTTTAAATCTAAACAATCAGACTCCAGAATGACTGCTTGTTTTCTTCCTCTTCATGGCTGGGGAGATTTTCTGTCTCTCTCTTTCTCTCCTTCCTTTCCTCCCTTCTCCCTTCTTTCTTTCCTTCCTTCATTCTTCTTTTCAATAATTATTGATAACATAGAATATTCCTTATTCCAGGCCCTTAGGCGACATCAGTAAATTTTGCAGACATGGTTTCTGCCTTCATAGAACTTATAGTCTCGTAAAAGATCAATAATTAAATTAAAAGTTACACAAAGAATGATATAATTGTAGTGCTAATAATATATGCTATAAAATATGGGACCATATTATATTAACTTTTAATAAGTCTGTAAGGTCAGGGAAAACTTTTCCAAAGTCAAAATATTTAAGTTGAGATCAAAATATGAATAGGATATAAAGTAATTCCAAATATGGAAGTTTCCCAGACAATGGGAACAGCCTATGTGAACATTAGAAAATGAAGAAAACGAGGTCTAATATGTCCTAGATTTATATTGATAGCCAAAACTGTATCAAAGTGTGAATTACATTCTTTCCACAATCTTCTTTTGGAATCTTATACCATAAGAAAGAGACCCTTTTAAACTCAACCAAATATGTTAATAACACAGGTAACCCAAATTATCTTTACCCAAAAACCTAGATGACCTATAAGCTAACAGAGCAAATTACAATGAATAATGCCCAGAGGGCATAACAGTCTAAAGCAATGAGTTATGAAACTCAAAAGCAATGAGTTATGAAACTCAAAAGCAATACAAGCTTAAACATGGTAGAAGTTGGATTTTTCTCTCATGTAACAGTCAAAGTGTAGGCATCCCAGGTTGAGATGGTATTTCTATGGTGTTGAGGGCTCCAGTCTCCTTAAATGATATTGCTCAATGATTCCTAGAATGTTTACTTGTTCTGGGTGTTTCAAAATAACTCATAAGGAACAGAAAATAAGTTAGGGAAGTGAACAATATTTTTCTTTAAGGTGTACTATCTAGAATTTTCCTGTATCATTTCTGCTCTTCTTAAGTTAGTACCCAGATAGACTTTGTTATGTGACCACATTTAGATTTGGAAATATGGTTGTTATTCCAGGCAGCCACATATCCAAGTGGGAAATATGAGAAAATAGGTGATATCAGATGATTGGGGAGAACTAGCATTCACATCACAGTGAGAAAGAATGAAAGACATTATGATAACTCGAAGGACAGAAGAACGGGCGAGACTAGATTCCTGATTTTCGAGATGTCAGAATCAAGCAGTATAAATGATATAAAAGAGAGACAGTGTTTGGGGAATGAGGCGAGGCATTAAATTGATTCCAATTGGGGAATTGTCATTATTGAAAAAAGAATAACTGAACTGGACTCCAAAGGGTGTGTCAAGATTTGATCGGAAGAAGAGCTTGAGCATTCCAGGGAGAGGAAACAGCATGTTACAGAGTCTGTCTTGAGAGACCTATATGTGCTTCATGTGCCTAGTGCTGTAACCACACTTACTCTGTTTTCAGATGATTTAATGGATAATCTTAGCTGCAAATCTTGGTCAAAGCAATCCGTATTACCCATTTTAATTTAGAAGCGAATCTTTGAATCGCAATGAATGCATTCCTGAGTGGTTAGGTCTTATTTGATTGACCTAACCAAAAGATAAAGCCAAGATTCTTCTTAGAACCATTAATCCACAAAGTATGTATCCATAAACATAACTTTTCCTTTTATATTCTAAAGACATTCCTGAAGTAAGGTAAACAGTGAAGTAGGATTTGTAAAATAATCCAACTCAAGAATATCACATCTTGTAAAATTGGGATTAACTAAACTCTGGCTTGATGAGAAAATGGTAATTTTCATTAGTATAGTAACTATAGTTTTTAAAAAAGTAGTTTTACATATATTATCAGTTTATTATTAATATAAATAGATTACATAGGTATGGATGAAATTGTTGTTTCAATCTAAAGGTGAGGAAAACAAAGCTAAAAGACATTAAGAAATTACTCAATATCAGATAGAAAGAGTTTCAGAGATGAGAATCAAACCCAACACATAACACAAGTACACATGCATTCACTGCTGTGGGGAAATAAAATTTCCCTGTATCTATTTTCAGGTGGAAAACTCAAAACTAAACAAAGGATTGGCCAGGTATGGTGGCTCACACCTATAATCCTAGCACTTTGGGGAGGCTGAGATGGGTGGATCACCTGAGGTCAGGAGTTTCAGACCAGCCTGGCCAACATGGTGAAACTCCATCTCTACTAAAAATACAAAAATCAGCCGTGTATGGTGGTGACAGGTGCCTGTAATCCCAGCTAGTTGGGAGACTGAGGCAAGAGAATTGCTTGAACCAGGGAGGCAAAGATTTGTGAGCTGAGATCGCTCCATTGCACTCCAGCCTGGGCAACAAAAGTGAGTCTCTGTCTCAAAAAACAAAACAAACAAAAAAACCCAAAAAAACATAAAGGACTAAATGCTAATTAACTAAGTACAATTCCCATTCACTCTTTTCTAATCTTGCTGTCATAAAAGGAACGTAAATTTCCTTTTATTCTTATTGGCACAGAAGCTAGGGTCAATTAAGCAAAGATGATGTCATTCCTGAGAATTCTAGGAAAGTTGGACTACATTTCTCATCGTATTAATTTATGTATAAGTTTTCCCAAGAATGGAGTGCTAGAATATTCTGATATGAGATATAATCTATAAAGAGACAGTCTAATAATCGCTGATTTAGTCATGATATTTAAAAAATTGTGTTGTTACAAAAGACTGACAGAAATGTTATAATAATTTACTGAATTACTTTTAAATCAGATTATTGGAGATTATTATTTTGGTCAATTAATTTAAAATCTGAATTTTAAACATTTTAATTAAAAATCATTTAAATATTTTAGTAAATAATGTACAATGCAATTGGAAACTCTGCTGGGTATATCTTAATGAATATTTTCAATTTGCAGTGCATACATGCAATATCTAAAGGTTTGTTAAATAAGTCTTCTATATTCTGATTTTAAATATCCATTTGCTTAAGAAATCAGCACTCTTCCAACTTGGAATCACTGTAAAGACAAATTTTTACCAATGCAAATGTTTATTATTTAAATTACTAGAGTTAGTAAACTTGTCATGTATTGAAGCCACAATGTCTTTGAAGTATGCATGATTACTAATGGTAATAGTTACTATTCATTGAGCAAGTATATGTCCCTCCCCCACATACCTATACACACCTGTGTGTGTATATGTGTATACATGTGTCAACCTCACAGCTATACTGAAAAGTTTTATCACTCTCATTTATCAGATGTGGATGCTAATGATAAAAGTGACTTGACCAAAGTCACACCGTTTATAAGTGAGAGAAACAAGACTAATCCCAGGCCTGTGTAATTTTACAACCTAAGTCTTTCCCACCATATAAGAATTCATCTCCATATATGTGCATAACTGTCTCTAAAAGAGTTGTACCTTCAAAAGAACATCTATGTTGACAGCAATGTTCTATATGTTAACAAAGGGATTACATAATTGTGTGCATTATACTATTATTTGGTACGTTTTTCTTTTGCATTTTTGAGACATAATTTTACAGTAAAATAATAAAACACTGTGTCTTCTAGAGCAATGTCTTTGTGACAAAGGGTTTGGGCAATAAACCTTAGGCTGTGGGCACTAATCTAAGTTAATAGGGGTGGACCCTCAATATACAGCCAGTCATTGGTGATTGGAGGAAAGCAGTATATTTTGGGAAGATCTCATTTCTGTTTATTTGAAAGATGTGCATCTGGGTTAGATAAAATAGGGAATGAATGGAACAAGAAAACATTTTTTTTTTTTTTTTTTAGATGGAGTCTTGCTGTGTTGCCCAGGCTGGAGTGCAGTGGCACAATATCGGCTCACTGCAAGCTCCACCTCCCAGGTTCACGCCATTCTTCTGCCTCAGCCTCCCGAGTAGCTGGGACTACAGGCATTCGCCACCACGCCCGGCTAATTTTTTTTGTATTTTTAGTAGAGACGGGGTTTCACCATGTTAGCCAGGAATAGGAAGGCTTTTACTGTGGGATGTGTCTAAATGCATTATCCCTCGTTTAATTCTCAAAACAACAATGAACATTATTTATTATGATACCTGTTTTAAAGACACAGAGGAGTTAACTCCTCTTACGTGGCTAAGTTTTGATTTACACATAGATCTGTTTACACAAAGTTATTGAGGGAAGCAAGGATTCAGGAGTTAAGAGCAGTCAAATAAATGGACAGATAAATAGTGGTGTGCACTAAGAATTGACCCCAAGGCAACCATACTGCATTACTTTCTGAGATTTTACCTACTCAGGGTCTGAAACCTCTATTATCTGGGGTGGTAATGTGGTGTTAAAACAAAACAAATGACAGAAAGGTTGGCTGCAAAATGATGTTAAAATAAAAACAGTCATGTCTATGTGGGCTGACACTACCACACGATGGAGTGTACTGGTCATTTGGGTAAGTGTCTCCTTGGCCATTTCAATGAACTTCCCTGGCAGTTCATTTCCTCTGTATTTAAAAATGGGAGAGGACTGCATGTTAACACATTTTGACAACAAAAAGGCATTTACAGACACTAGATGTTCTTATTTTAGGATTATAGTCCCAAACTTGCAACAGGGCCAGCCATTTCAACTACACTACTGCTAATTGTTTGGTTGAGAGATTCGTTATAGTTGTGACTGCTGTTCCATTCATTATATAGATAATAAAGGCTAAATGGGGTTTGATATATCCAAATTACCTTTGGAGCAATCTTGCTGAAATGTACACACTGGCAAAAATGTGAAAGATAAATTTCAGATTGGGTGTCCAGTCTTCCATTTACCCTTGGCAGTAGGCCAATCTGATTTAGTTTGAGTTTATTTAATCTTAATTTTAGGAAAAGTTTTCTGGTTAAGAATCCAATATAATTGATACTAAGATCTCTATTTCTCTGACCTATTCTTGCTTGTAGTTTGTAGAAGTAGTTTTCCTTACTAGAATAGCATCATTTTTCTTTATTCTGTTACATGCCAGCTTGTTTCAGACAGGGTGTAAATAGAGTTCCTAGAATATCAATTGATGGAGAAAGAAATATGAGTGACTATCTTAAATATTTTTCCTGTCATTCAGAAGCTGTAGCCAAAGGAAAGTGGCTGTAAAAATGGTAAGGTTGTTTGCTACCTATCTTTGACTCACTGCCTAGTGAGAATAATCTTGCAGTGTGACTTAGATATCAGCAAATAAAGTTTAGAAAGTTATTTGTTTACAACACTGACAACTGGACAGTAGGCCAAAAGCCATAACCACAGATACCTGCCAAGCAAATTTGCTTTTTGAATCAGAAGCCAGCATCCAAATACACTGGGCCCTCTGAAGCATCTCTAATATTTACACAGTAATCTGATTTGGGAGGCTCCTCACTTTTCTCTTTTCCACTAATTTAGCCACCCACTGGCAACTTTGCAAATTCCAGCAGGGGTCAGGAACCCCAAAAGCAATTTGTCCTAAAATCACAGAGAATCAAGGTGGAAAGCCTTCACTGGTGCAGCCAGGGCACACCTAGCGACTCAGAGGAACAGACTGTTCACCATGGTGTACTTTCTATTCCTCTGTGCAAACCTGGGTTCATTTGCCTCTGGGGAGGCTGGCTGAATCACCTTCTTGGAAAGAGTCATGGTTTGGATAGACTGTCCTGCTAGGAAGTTTTCTTTTCAACCAACCTTTTGTTTTCTTCAGTTTCCGGTTAAGTCTTCTTGGATTTTTTGTTTTGTTTGACCTGAGGAAAGAAGCTGGTATTCTTAATGGTTATGCCTTCTTGATAAACCTGAATTCATAGTGGGCATGATGTTGGCTCTTCCTGTGCTACAAAGTCCTTGCACACACATTTTGTATCTAGAAAATTTTCTCCTTAGATTGAGTCCTGAGAGTTGTTCTTTGATTAGCATGTTTCATTAGTCTTTTAAATAAAATTCAGGGCCGGGCGCGGTGGCTCACGCCTGTAATCCCTGCACTTTGGGAGGCCGAGGCGGGCGGATCACGAGGTCAGGAGATCGAGACCATCATCCTGGCTAACAAGGTGAAACCCCGTCTCTACTAAAAATACAAAAAATTAGCCGGGCGCGGTGGCGGGCGCCTGTAGTCCCAGCTACTCGGGAGGCTGAGGCAGGAGAATGGCGCGAACCCGGGAGGCGGAGCTTGCAGTGAGCCGAGATGGTGCCACTGCACTCCAGCCTGGGGGACAGAGTGAAGACTCCACCTCAAAAAAATAAAAATAAATAAAAATAAATAAATAAATAAATAAAATTCAGGTTTTCTTGAACTTATTATTGACCAAGCTATATAGGTATATATTATTGCTCTTTCCCTAATAAGATCGAATTACAACAACAGACCATGTGACTAGTTGCCTTGTCACATGTTAAATGTCTCCTCTGATGTCCTGAACATCTCCATTATTTTGTGCTCCTATTTATGATTTCCTATTTATTAGGGATACCCTAATAATAAGTTATCTTTTCCATTTCTACACATTCCCAAGAGGATGAATTGATAAAACTGGAAGAAGAAGAAGACACATTAGTTTTAAACAAAAGGAAGTTTAGAGAGAGTAAAAATGAACAACTTGTAGAATTCTGGCTCCCGCTATGTGCCAAACTCAGGGAATTGGGGGGAGTTTCTTGGCAGCACCAAGAAATTGGGAATATAATGGTGACTAAGACAGACAGTGTTCCATATCATTTAATCCTCATAATTCAAGATATTTATTACTACCACTTGTCCTCCATTCATCCCATTTATAGTTGAGCCATTTGTGCAAGATCATTTTGCTGCAGTGGTTAAATTAAATCTCAGATCTGCCTTATTTCAAAGAGTTCTATTAAACTGCATGGAGCTCTGTCTCCTTTCACTTCCAGGCAAACAAAACTGGAATGAATTGTGCCTTCACCTTTCCATGCCTGTTATGTATTGGTCCATAATAAAATTTCCTTCAGCTCTCATCTAGTCCTATATGTTTAGAGGAGCCTTTAGGCAATTGTTGCACCCAGTTGCCATAAGCTACTCCTAGGTTCCTGGCCTTTTTCTCCTTCTTGCTACATTTCAGACTTAATCACAAAAACAACTGTGGCAAAACCTAATGAGCACTGGTCAGTGAATCAGGATCTCTGGGGTTCTGCACTTGAATGTGTGAAGGGGAAAATATCATAATCTCAGTTGGTCTCAGATGAAGTGGTTCAATTATACTACCAGTAATCATGGATCTGCCCCTGAGTAACTCTGTCTCTATAGTCCTAGATCTGTATCCATAAAATAGGAAGTACACTTAGAAAAATTGACTGAAGACAATAGATTTGCCAAGTAACAAAAAAAGGAGAGACAAAAAGTAAAACAGAAATAGGCCTGGAGGAGTAGTCCTTAACATTTTGGCAGAAAGCTAGAATACCTCCTTTCCATTTTCCTGGAGCTTTGCAGGTATGGCTCCCTTCCACAGTGCTGAAAGAAACATCCCCTATTATCACTTTAGCTGCTCTGAGGTTGGTAGCCAAGAAGGAAATAGAAGAAAAAGGTTTTATTATTCCTCTTTTGTCTTGGGTAAGAATAGCTTTTGAGATAAGAGTACATTTATTTTTATTACCTTTGTTGATTCTATCATTTTGTTATTCAGTTATTGTGTACTTTCTATCATAAAAGACTTTGGGGAGAGCTTTGCAGCTTCTGTTAAATCATGAAACTAGTTTTAATTTAAGCTCAGTCAAAATACGATTTCTCAAAATAGAGATGTGTTTCTACCAACATATCTTTTTTATTTCTTGCGTGTAGTCAAAATAAAAAGATTAGATAAATTTGATATAACAGCCATGATCACAGGTAAATATTAGAAAGGAATAAACTTTGCTTTTTTGCTTGAAAATCCAAGAGTTTTCTTCACATGAATTGTAAGAAGATAAAACTATACTGACTTAAGGAAGGAGGCTTAATGGGAAATTTTTAGCCCATGCATGGGCCTCCTTTAAACTGTTTTACTTATAGTGATCCTACATCATAGAAAGCTACCAGAAGATTTAGTTCATGCATATACAAGTAAAATACAAAAACAAATATATGTATGTCTGTGTCTCTACATAGACCTACATTTATTAGTCAAACAATAAAAGAAAATTTGTTCCAGTTATAAAATGCTCAAGCCAAATTTGTCACACAGTCAAGGGCTTACTTTGTTCTTTGAATCATCCCTGAATGACCTGTGTACAAATTACAAAACCCTAAAGAGTTAAAAGTGTTTGTTTCACAGGAAATTGGAAGAAATTTATGTGCGCAAGTGAAGCTGAAAGGTCGAATGTGTGACTCACATCTATTGACAGATGGAATGAGCATAACATAAGCAGACAGTGACTAGAAAACAAGCCGGTTGTGTGAAAGTATTTTTAGAGACTAATTTCTACCCAGCTGTGTCATCTATGAATGGGAGAAGTTTGAGAAAGTTACCTAGGGATGTCTGAGCTTAATCAAGTGAAAGTTAATGATACTGGTTTGGCTTAAATATTCATTTCAAACTTTGATGTGCAAACATCAGATATACCAGTATTTGAACTAATTATCAGGGAAGCTGGATTGTTCCTTTATCAAAATGACATAATTCTCTTTATTAAGACCTCTCATGATACCTGAATTTTTAGCAACATAAACAATAATGGCTCATATTTATAAACTCATTTACAATTTGAATAGCATTTTCATATTCCTGTGAAGTTAGCAGAGCTAATATTACCTCATTTTAGAGTAGAAACATTAAGTCTAGAATCCCTTAGTCACTAATAAAATTCAGAATGCTATCAAATGGTAGATATAGTATAAAAACCAACATCTACTGGCAACTAGTATAAAGGCTAATGGTGAAGTCTCTGATCTCCTTAGTCAGACTTCCTGGTTACTAAATAAATATATAATTTTGGACACTTCAACATTTTTATGCCTCAGCTTTCTGTCCTTTCCATAAATTGTGAATAATATATGTTTCTTCCCAGGGTTATTCATTAATGAGCCCCTCTTAAGTGTCATACATTTTTCTAGGTCAGGGATAAAAATCCCTGCTCTCATGCAGTTTATGGTCTAGTTGAAAAAGAATAGACAATCAATCAGCCAATCAAAATATGTATATTAGGTAATGATAGATGCTATGGTGACAAATAAAGCAGGAAATGCTTTATTTATGAAAAGTTCTACCCAAAGATCTGTTGCAATTTTAAATCAATTTAAGAAATTGACACCTGCTTGATTAGTAACAGTATAGTCCATGAAAATTAATATTGACCTCTGTAGTAGGCCTGCCTAGTTAGGGTAATTCATTCCCTAGGCAATATTGATTGACTAATGGATGAGAGCATAAAGCCAAAACGTTCCAATTTCTGTGAATTCGGGGAGTTGTACTGGAGCTACTTGGAAGATTCTGGGAAATCTGAATCTGGAATAACTCATGAGTTAAGACTTTGGCTGTCATGTTAAGACTTTGCATAACCTGAAAATAAATGCCACAGAGACACAAGCAGAATCAAGAATAGAGACTGTGTTCTTATGACACTATTGGAGTTCCCTCTTTAAATCTTAACATATTTACATTAGACATTTTTTGTTATGTAAGACAATGGGTTCCCTTTATTGATTACTTTGTTTTGAGCTGTGTTTAATTGTCATTTGCCACCAAAAGAGCTTGACCAGCATAAGCATAATGAAGGGTGGGCAAGATTTCCTGACAGAAGATACATCTCAATCTCACCAAGTAGATCACTGATATTACTTGCAAGGAAGTGAATGCATTTTTCCAAATATGTGTCACTACAGCATGGTTAAAACTTCTTGGCATTTTCTCTTGGATCTCCCAAGTTATGTCAGTAGACATTTCAAGTTATTTAAGGAGGACTCAAAACTGAGAAAGTATTTGCGCTAAAATGGAAGTAAAAATTATTAAGTCCAACACCTTCATGTTTTAGATTAGGAAACTGAGATTTATAAAAATTTAGAGACATTGTCCTCAAATTACTGAGTTATTTTGTAGCAAAACATATCTAAGCTTTCTGTCCTCTGATACATTGTTGTTTCCACTTCAATATTAATTCTCTCTCCATTTTCTCCCATATTCACTTCCCTATCACAGCAATGTATGGCTATATTTCTCTTGCTAAATTATATTTCCATAGAAGCAGGAACTTTGAAAAGAAAACACAATGAGTAACCACTGATACCACTTATGGTATCTTTTGTAATATAGTACTAAAACTGACTTCCTGATAATGTATGTCTTCATATGACTTCCTTATCTACTTGATTAGCAATCAACTGTACCTTCTCTGTTATGCTACTTTTTCAGCAAGAGGAAATTTTAAAAGTCCCATGACTTTCCTTCTTTGCCACTGATTTTGTGGTTTTGGAAACTTATCCTCTTCCTAAACAATAAGATATTTAACTCCATCTTTTTTAGGTCCTTCAATCAAATAATTGTATTTATTCTTTTATTCTTTTGATTATGAAATAAGATATTTTTTATAGAGAAACAATAGGAATTACATTCTTCACCCAATGGTTGGTTGTCAGGGCACATACTTCTTTGCACTTTTGAGATTCAGTTTCCTCATCTGTAAAGCAGAAATAATAATGCTTTCTTTTTTCCCTTTCAACCATCTATATTTGCTGTTGAGGTACAAAAAAAGATACACTATAGTGTAGAGTGAGTTTATAAGTTCTATATAAACTCAATGCCTCATTATGATTAATCACTGAAAAACTGTTCATTTCTTACCATTGTTTTAAAGTTATGAATGGTGGTTGAGGTCCTGCTGAACCATTGAATAACATAGTGGAACACTAGTGTTTGCACAGAGTAAAATCTCCGTGCCTAGGAAATTTTGATAAAGAAAGCACTTTAGCTATTATTTTTTTCTAGCATTTTAAAAAATCTGTGCTCCTTAGAGCTCTCACAACTCACCAGAGGAGGTAAGGAGAAGTCCAATAGGACAGAGTTCCAGGTACCCCTGTTTCCCTTTCAATCAATGTAGCTCACTTTAATCAACTTCCCCTGCTTTAGGAATTCTCCTGAGATATAGTTGTAAAAAAGAGATTCTAGATATTCTACAGCCTCCCTACACACACACACACACACACAGACTGAAAACTCTGGATGGAGTCTTTTTCATTTAAAAGATGTAAAAACTGAGGCCCAAAAGAGATGAGTAATTTTCCAAAGTTATCCAACTCCACTTCCATTGGCAAAGTGAGGATTGAAATCTAGGTTCTGATTCCCCTACCCTCACCATCTCATCATGCAGCATATCTTCTTGTGACTAGGAAGTTTTAAGATTCACCAGTGCCACTTCTGTTTTTGTAATATTTTGTTTAGGAAGACATGGTATTATATATGAACTTAATTACAGGATTGAACTTTTGGGACCAGCAATCCCAAAATTTTGGCCTCAAATGATTCTCCTCTCACTGTTACTTGCTTTCACCAAAATGAATGTTGGTAATTATGCAGATCAGAGCATCAATCTAGAAGTCTCTATGTAGAAAACATTCCTCACAATTAAAACTCAGATAATTTATTATTTTGTGGAGCATCAGCAATTTCTATCTTCTCTTATGCACAAAAGATAAAATTATATAGAATTTAATTTTTCACATTAAATTTTTAACTTCTCCAGTCTCTCACTAGTAAGATGACCGTAAGATTCATTGCCCAAATCAGGATGGTTTTAAGAATTAAAAAAGACACATTTCATAATTACTCTGAAAATACTGATATAAGTTGGAGCTTTTCTAGGAAAACTGGTATGATCACCTTGTTCATTAACTATCCTATAGATATATTTGAAATCAGTTAGGGTAAAAATATCTATTTATTGAATGTGACTTTCAGTCACACGTATTTAACAATTGGTACTAAGTAATTTTTCCCCAGAGGAAAAAAACAGCAATAATACCAATACCAATTTCAGAACTAAAACACAAGCAGAATAAGTCGATTAATCTCTCTCTGTCTACACACACACACACATACATTCATTTTATTTCAAAAACTATTCCTCCCCATTTTGTATATAAACTCTAAAAGCAATTGATTCATTCTGAGAAGCAGGACTACTTTCTCTTTTAACAAAATTCTATTAAAGAGTGCCCTTGATACAAATTATATAAGTTTAAACAACCACTAAGATACACCTGAGAATGTCCCCATAATTCCTCCTCAAAAGAACAATGAAACAAATCCAAAAACTTTAGGTGCCAACAATAAATGATGTTAGTGACATAAAATCAAAATGTATGAGTTAATGCTTTGGCTAAAAAGTTCTCCATAGAATTATCAACTATCTTGCTGATACTCATTTCACTTAAAGTACTTCATAAGTTTTATAAACAAACAAAAATATATTCCTATAACTTAATCTATCAGAATACATATGCAGTGTCACTCTTGGTGACTTGATGACTATTTTGATACAAAACATATGAGACAGTAACATTTATGTGCACAAAGAGATAAGAAAAAACACTTGAAATATTACAGAAAGATTGCTTCTCATAGTTATTATCTACAATTAAACTTTTCAATGCAAACTGCATGAGAGTAAGAAAATTACTCGTTTTGTTTACTATTACATTACCTAGTATGGTATGACACCTGTCACACAGTAGGCACTTAGTAAGCATTTGATGAACTGTTGAACACATGAAAATATGAATGAATGATCATAATTAACTAATTCATATTTACTGTGTCTGAGGGTACCAGAATTGCAATCAGCTTTAGAGTTGATTTCATCTAAGGAAAGACCAGGTCTTGAGTCTTTCCAAGTCATGGCCTTGCAGTTTATTGGACATATTTCCAAATGTAGACAGCTACTTAATAGGAAGTTTTAATCTAGGGAACTCAGGCAAATGTATTCATGAAGAGTAGATTAGACCTGGATGTTGTTTATCACAGACTACTTTAAAAAATGTTTTCTCATGTGGAAAAGCCTACTAGGAACACTATCAACTATATGTATCATTCATTTATGCCCCTTTCCCTTTAACTCTGGACAGGATTCATTTATGGGCCAAAGTGACAAAATACATCATCAGATCCCCATTTATGAATGATCATAAAGAGTATGTCCTATGATATCCCAGCAAATGATAGATCCAGTAGGAATGGGCTTTCAGAAATAATAAAACAGGGGCTATATTCTCTATCCTTTTAACCTTGTTCTTTAGTGCTCTTTAGACACTTTAAGTTGCTTTTATCTTTTTTTCCATCACTCTCTTCCCTTATGCAGAAGTGAAGAAGAGAAAAATGGATATATCTGTAAATAATTTTTTTATCACTAAACTTAAGACACCCTGAGGAGACAGTAGACCCTTTTTGTGATCTCTGTAGGAGAAAGGGTCTGATTTTAAAAGTAAAATAATTTTTACTAACAAATAGTAGCCAAATTTTATCCAGTTTACATGCAACAATCTTGGTTGGTTAATAATATTACTTCATTTCCTAATTCACAATTTATAGTATTTTTTCTAGAAGCCCCTTCCTATAGTCTAGAGAAGTGGCGTTCGGACATCTTTGACAAAACTAGAAAGACACATTGAACTCATATCCAAATACACAAACACACACATATACACACAAATTTGAAACAAAGGTTTCCTGAAGTGATATTTAAATCTTATTATGTACAAAGTATTCCAATATTTCAGATTTTATTCTAACATATAAATTTCAATTATTTAAAAACACTATTCTTTAAGATTTTAGCTACTAAATTTGTTTACGATCCACTGAGTCATAAAAATCACATCTCTGGAGCAATTCTCCCACCTATAATCTGAAATAAGAGTAAAATAACAATACAATTATTTATTATACGCATGTAATATTATACTATAGTACTTGTTGTTAAGTACTTTAGTCTTTCAAAAAAATCAAGCACAACCATAAACAAAACCTGAGGAGAATACAAGACTTTAATTTTCAGGTGTTTCTTTGGGAGATTGGATTTCCCAATGTGGCTACAACGAAATATCTTATTCTCCATGTTATGCTGACATTGTGCCATTCACATCCTTTTATTAAAATATGGGGTCCCTGGTCTCTTTGTATTTGTGTAGGTCTGTGTCTGTGGCAAGATAGAAACCACATGACTAGGTCATAAGAGGAGATACAACTTTTGACCAGACGCTCACTCGCGAAATTCGGTCACCAGGCTGTGAAGAAGACAATGTGGAAAGACCTCGTGTTCCTTTTTTGTCTGACAGCCCCAGTGAATTCCTGCCAAGAGTCAACATCAACATCTAGACCTATGAGAGGGCAAGTCCTCAGATGTTTACAGTCCCAGACTTCATGCCGCCTTCTGTCTTTTAGTCTTCCCTGCTGAAAACTCACACATTGTGGAACAGAGAAGTGACATCTGCACTGTGCCTTTTCTCAAGTCGTAAACCACAGAACATATGGGCATAATAAAATGATTTTTGTCTTATACAGTTAAGTTTGGTTTTGTTTGTTATACAGTGATAGCTTACTTTAACAACCTCTAATTCTGTTCTATTCTATTCTCAAAATATTATAAACTGTATAAGAAAAAATTACCTTTTAAAATTGAACTTTAGGAGTAGACAATAAACTGACTGTGACCCATTTTTAAATGTAAAATATCCCTTTTCAACTTTTGTTGAATTTTCTTATTTGAATTATCCAGTTACCTTTAGAAGAATCGTCTAGGTTTCCTTAAATAATAGAACCATGGAGACAATAAGATATGCATAATATGTAGTGAAAGAGTTAATGTATAGCCAAGATCACCGCTAGAAATAAAATGTCTGTGTACTGATGTGTTCCTAGTATGCAGATCCAGGAAAAGCAATTGGTTAATTCAATATCAAGAAATTGTGTCTATATATGCTTTGAAGCATAATCATTGTTAATTTAATAGTGACCTGGTTTTGATTGTGTGAGGGATTAAACTGTGTCTTATTCACAACTGTATGCTTGGTAATTAACACAATAAATATTTATCAAATAAATGAGGAAAATGCTGCCTGAAGCAACTCCAAACCACTTATCCCTCTCCCCAAGACTGTTGCTTCTTCAGGGAAGTGTAACATGGATAAAATTCAAGTATAACTATAAAAATTAAAATGCTTAATCATTTTGAGTATAAGTGATTCTAAAGAAAGCAAGATATCATTTTAAAAAGTGAAGTTTGCTTATCTATAGATGTATAAACAAGGCCTTAATTGTTTAGCTATTACTAGATTCATTATACTTTTATACTATTTTGCCTAGTCTTTTTCCCTATCTATATATAATTGTATATAGGCATAAGTATCACTTCAAAACCCACAGGTCCTCAAGAAAATAATTACAGCTTAATCCTTATAATGCCAGCATTTAAACAGAGCATTGGTATTTTTTATTTTTTAAAATATGAATTTGATAGTAACTCTTTATACATCAATTTATAAGTATAAACACCCACTTTTAGAATATATTGAAATTAAAACATTGTATATTGTTATTTCAGTTTCTTATTATCTGATGTTTTCAACTCTTAATTCTTAGTATGCAAATATATTGGACTTTTTCTTTATGTTGAAGAATATTTTTGAATATGATGGGAAATATGAAAACACAAGATGTTACATTACAGAAATACTCTATTTAAAGCATCTTTGTGGATTGTAAACATCATACTCCTTGTATGTTTTTGTGTTAAAAATTCTGTTCATAGTGACTGTACAAGGCTATTTTAATAACCACTTTTTCTTTTCTCTACTGTAAGTCTTTGAGATGCCTAGTATCTACTATCAAATGATTTTTGAAAAGGGATATGTGTATCTGACACCAAAAAGTTTGATCATTTTAATTATCTGGACTATTCAACTGCAAAGCATTCATTTAAGAAAAAGAAATACATAATACATGAGTTTGTCCAGTGCCTGATCTCTTTGATCAGGAAGCAGAAGGGAAAGAAATGACAGGAAAGTTTACAAGGAACTCAAGTCAACAAAACTGTGATTGTTGGAATAAATACTTGTTTTAAATGACTGGAATATAATTGATTTGCCTTGTTAAACATATTTAAAAATAAATTCTAAGTATTGCATACTCAGATGTACACTGATCTAATGTACATTCATAGCTTGCGTGGCATTGTTCAATAGAGAAAACTTCCTCAAATATTTTTCACAATAGGGTTAGTGATAAATAAACTTCCAAATTATATAGCATGTAAGTTCTTTATATGACAGAGGAAATTAAGAATGTTTCTGTATTTCTAAAGGCCCAGAAAGGAGAAGATGAGGGGGATGGATGGAAAGAAGTGTTTTGAATAGTGAAAGTAAGGGAGGTAGAAGCTTCCATCCAAGAAAGGAAGTTTTAACCTCTCCTTAGATTAAGGAGAAGACAGAGACAGAGTGGCAGAGACTAGTGGCACATCCCTGCACCCCAGATAAAGGAACAGCTATGGACTCTCAGGCCAATAGGAAAGATTATTTAAGGGTCATCTCAGAACCAGCTTAGATCAGAAGTTTTGTTCTTTTTTTTTCCAGCTTAATTGAAGTATAATTGACAAATAAAAATTATATACTCCATGTACTGCATAAAGATGTTTTGGCCAATGATAGACTACACATACAATGGTGGTCTCATAAGATTTTCATATCATATTTTTATCATACCCTTTCTGTTAGATATGCTTAGATGCACGAATACTTACCATTGCGTTACAATTGCCTATAACCTTCAGTAAAGTGATATGTTGTACAGGTTTATAGCCTAGGAACAATAGGTTATACCATATAGTATAGGTGTGTAGTAGACTATACCATCTGGGTTTGCGAAAGTACACATGATGATGTTCACGCAAAGACAAAATCAAAGACATGTTTCAGAAGGCATGTCTGTAGCTAAGTAATGCATGACTGTATATTTAAAGTATACAAAGTGATGTTTTGATATATGTATATACTGTAAAAGGATTACCACAATCAAGCTAATTAACATACCCATCACCTCATATAGTTACCTTTTATGTATGTGTGGTGAGAATACTTAAGATCTATTATCTTAGCAAATTTCAAGTATATAATACATTGTTGTATACATGATGACTGTATTCACTATGCTGCATATTAGGTCTCAAAAATTATCACATATCTAGAAGTTTGTATCCTTTGACCAATCTCTTTTCATTTCTCCCACTTCCCCAACTCCTTGTAACCACCCTTCTACCCCATTTCTATGAGTTGGACTTTAATTTCACATATAAGTGAGTTCATACAGTATTTGTCTTTCTTTGCCTGTTTTATTTCATGTAGTATCACGTCCACCAGGTTCATCTATGTTGTTGCAAAGCTGGAAGAATAGCAGTTTTCAAGAGCCAGAGGGCAGGGACTGCCAACTGACCACAGCTTTATAGAGTAACAGGAGCGATTTTTTAAATGAAAGCCTCCATCAATTAAGATGACGAGTTGATGGGTGCAGCACACCAACATGGCACAAGTATACATATGTAACAAACCTGCACGTTATGCACATGTACCCTACAACTTAAAGTATAATAATAATAAATAAATTTAAAAAAAAAAGAAAATGCAAAAAAAAAAAAAAAGATTTCAGTCACCTCCATATTTAAATCCTGGTAAGAAAATAACCCAAAATTACTCAAAGTGAAATTCCTATATTTCACTGGTGAGAATTCTGAGGTATTAAATCCGCTTTAAAGAGGGAAAAAAAAAAAAAAAACTATGATGTCTCCTGCTTCTGATTGTGGACTGAAATTCATACCTCCTACATATATTTATGTATATATCTACATATGTACTTTTCTGGAAATATGGTTAAAAGGTAGATACATAGATAGAGATCTTTAGCCTTGGGTAATAAAAATGTAGGTCACTATTAATAGTAAAGATTCTTCACAATATAAATGTAAAAAATACTTCTGTTCCCGAAGTATATTTTTTGTCCTACTGTGAGTGCTGGTCATAGCTATTTCACTTTAGACAGAACAGAACTATTTATACTATTTCTTTAGAATTTATTTTCATACAGTTTATTATTTATCTCCAACTCAACTATCCCAAGGCAATTTTATTGCTCCAGGGGAGCCATTAGTCTACCAAGGCTATTAAAAAATTAGAATTCAAATATCATACAAAATCTGTAAAAATATGATAATTCTGTTAATTGATATATGCAACATATATCATATGTCAAACATAATATAGATATATTTTTAAATTCTAATTTGGAGAAACACTTAAAGGCAGGAAGCCTGTTTTGTTCAGGATTACATGCTCAACAGAGTATCTTTCATGAGTGAATTAATTCAAAATTATTCTATGTTGAAAAAGAATAAATTACTTTCTACATTTCCAGAATGTTAAAAATGCAAGGACTCATTTTATAAAAACATTAGCATTACTAGATATTTTCAACCCTTACTTTTTCACATGTGCATTGTTTAACAACCTGAGGCTTCTTTACACACCAAACATTGGGACTTCCACAGGGCAACTCAGAAAGGAACATTTAACTGTCCCATGCAGGTATTGTTTTTTCTGACCAACAAAACAGTTTGATCCATGTCACCAACTATGGAAATGGTGTCTTTGTAATTATTTAAGTGTTTATGTTTTACCCTTAAATTTAAAAAGAAAAGGAAAAAAAAAAAAAGGAAAACCAAAGGTAGAGGCTAGAAATAAAATAGTGGGTTCCCTTATCTTAATACAGTAGAGACTAAGGTGAAAGTCATTAGGCTTGCTGAAAGAGGCGATTCTTTAGCCTTGATTGAATTCTAATTGAAGTTATGCTGGTTGACAGTATTTGATTTTGGAATTAAAAGAACAAATGAAAGCACATGTATTAAAAATTGTTTCTAAATTTAAGTAAAAATTCTATGTTTTAATTCTGAGCATGTAAAAATTCTCTAATAATGTGCACGTCTGTTGCCTACTTGACTTTACTACATGCTTTTTAGTCATTGAGAAAGTCGAAGCTGCCAGTTTCTCAACTTATCTGCCTTAATCTAGTACATGTAGTGTCAACACTGTGGGCTTTGAAGTCAGGAAACACTTGGTTGCAAATTCTGATTCTTCTACTAATGTGTTATATGTTGACCATCCTCAAGAGTGTCTATGTGTAAAGTTTGCAAGGAGTTGTGGGGATTCAAGGAATGTTTTTAACTGCCTTGCATCCTACTTAAATGTGGGTTAAGACAGGTATTGTCTTTGCACTGAAGGCTTACCTGTGTTTCAATGTGAATAGAATCTCTTCCTTCTTTCTTTCTACCTATCTAAATGCGACCCATTTTGAAGAGATTTAGGATCATCCATCTTCCTTTTGAAATACATCTCGGACTAAACATACACAGACGCATAAATCTTCTGTATTTGTGTGTGTGTGTGTGTGTGTGTATATATGTGTTTATATATTGTATCTATTTTAAATGTTCTCCTTGCCACTTCTACAACAATGTCTATACATTCATTCACAGAATCAAAATAAAATCTTTTACTTAACTGTTATATTTGAAGATTATATGTTTCTATAACTTATCTTACCAAAAAAACTATTAGTTCTTTGAAGGTCATGTGTGTGTCTTAGCCAATGACTTGTCTTAGGCACATTGGATGACAAAGCCTAGCATTAAACTTAGAAGTCAGAGACCAAAGTCAGCTCTTCAAGATGCAAGGACTTCCTGAGGGAGGCAGAGGAAAGGTGTTCTCTGTAGACATTTTTATTCACCTAATCATGGTGATTTGGCCAGACGTGCATGTGGATAATTCCTTGAGTTTATTATTGAGGAGTCCTTGGAGTATGCTTTCATTTTGAGTACAGTTTCTCCCCAAATATAGATACCAACCTGGAAAGAAGGGTTCACTAATTCATTGAGAAAAGTTACAGTTAAAGTAATTTTCAAAACTCCTGAATGTTTTGGCTTATTTATCCACCAGTCCATGTTGAGAGGAGACACAGCTAGGATTCCATTCTACCTGCCCAAAGCAGGGGACCTGGACAAGGAGGCAGGGACACGAGTTTAGATCTGATTCTGAGATGACTCAGCCCCAACCTCAGCCTTGGCTTTTGTGGCAGTGCTTGAGTGACTCATTTTTCTGGCACTGTCTTTGTTAACTCCTGGGATCAAAAGTGTCCTGTTTACATAGCCTCACATATGGCTACTCACTCTGCTTTTTGTTTTAAAAACACTGTCGGCTTCCATCCTGCAACTGTTTGGTGCTGTTCACTGATGAGGAAAATGACTTGGTTATGCTCCCCCTCCCACTCAATTACTTACTCCTCTTCTTGCCAAACAGCTGACCTTTCTGCTCACCATTTCCCCTATTTGGTCAAGGTAAAGGTATATGTATATTTTCTTTTCAAAGAATGTGTTAGAGCCTTGATTGTTTACATTGGTCCCTGTAGCATGTTCTTAATATGTATTTATTTCCTAAGATATAGGAGTGGATATTAACAGAATTCCCAATTCTTGCAGTCTGAAGAGTGTCATTATTTTTTAAAGAAATGTTTCCTATTTTTCAATTCAGATGCCATACAAACTTCAGAACTCTATCTACTAAAGTAATATTCACTCTGGGAATGAGCTGGCAGCATGGGGGGTCTCTAAGGACGGCACCATTAAACAATCTAGTCAACGAAATAATTAAGATCCCTCCCCCAGCCCTCTCCTCACACTGCTCTCCCCAAAGCATTCTGAATTTTCAGTTCCTTGCCCCCACACACACCCTAACGGAATAAAAATGACAATCAGGAAAGTGCTCCAAGGCCCACCCACCTAGAACAAACTACCTCTGATCATTGTAACTCACTCTCATCCAACATTGGTCTTTGGGGACTCTCTCCCTATTGCAAAGTCATTATTCAGGCCCCCTGTTGCAGTGTTTCCAAGGTAAAGAATAGCTTTCTCCCTGATGCTTTGGACAAGCTGTCCTGATTCAGCAGGAGAAATCTGAAAATCGTGATGTTTTTGCACTTCCTAATCCATTATTCAAATCCATAGACACTCCTAGCATTTAGAGAGGAGCCTCCTCCCTGCACCCTCTGGAGAGAATCACTCATTCAAGTGACTGATGTAAAAAATCAATTCCTTCACTCTTTTTAAAAGATGTCATTTATTTCCCCTTTCTGGCTTCTTTTGTATTCTGATGATTGCCAACTGCAATTGGTTAAAGATACAACTTAAATAGCACCATATGTTTGTGGCTATTGGATACCCTGATGTTCCAGAATCCATGCCATCACCTCGCTCACTGTTACCACCCCCAATACCCCTTTAATTAAACTGCAAACTGTTACACTCTCTCAGAATAAGAGAATGCAAGTGTTAATGACAGCCTGGTTTCAGCATTAAAATCTGAGGAATAAAGCTGCAAATGTGTGATCACACAGCAACTCTAAACAACCCGTGTTGTAAAAGGAACATAGATTATTTATAAAAGTTAGGCTTCTGCTTAATTAATCTTCCCTATAAATATGGCTCATGGAGGATAGTAATCGTCAAGTACCATGTCATTGTAAGAATATTTACACACAGGTAGCATCACACTCACACATACAAGCAGGCAGATGCATGCACATGCACACACACACACACACACACACATACATATACCACACATACAAAGCTTTGACAATTGCTAGGATGATGTTTAGCATACTTTCAAAGAGTTAAAAAATAAAAAGAATAGAGTGGAGAAAATACAGTTACACTCTTATCTAACCATGGAAAATACCACCTGCTAATTAATGTGAAACCACGGTGGGTTTCTTCAGTGTGAATCTAGAGTGAATCATTTCTTTCTCTCTCCAGTCCAGTTCCAACAATGGAGAAAGCTGTGAGAAGTTGCCTTAGAGCACACGTAGAAAATATCTCCCTGTTTAAGAACCTCAGATTTTGTCTTGACCTTGTGTCTCTTCACACCAGCCTCAGTCCCTTTTCCCTGATCACTCTTTAACTGGAAAAGATTATGCATTTCTAAAGAAATGATGGAGGACCACATGATACCACCTTTTCAGTTTTCTCACACTTTTTACCTGATTAATATATTTATATTTTTATGAGAGTGATCAGTTCTTGCTGGAGGAAGAGTGCTACCTTCTCAGCTAATGATGGTATTTTCTTCTTATCCTTTACTGTTACCATCTTGTGTTAAAATAATTAAATGTCTTGCTTTGCTTCACTGACAAGCATTTCTCCTAGCTGACTGGGCAGAGTAGAAGCCCTCCTTAATTCTGGGAAATTCCCGAAGGGAAAGAAAAGTTTATATGTAATATTTGTTTCCTGAGTACAAAGAATTCATTGGGTTGTTCTTCATTTCACACGCAGGCTTTACTGAAATGAAACAATTGTATTTTCTAGAAAGGAAAATGTAGATGATAAGAATTGAATGCTATAATTACACTCATTCCATAAAGTAGTGCCCTTTGTGGTGATCTAGAAACTCCTGAAATGTGAATGTACAGGTTGCCTGGTTAAATTAAGATGGATATTGAGAGAATGTGTGAAGTGAGGCTGCATAGGTGTAAAAACGGACACAAGGACAGTCTTGTGTTTTCTAACCCACTATGCACCATAGTCAGGTTTCTGTTGTGTTTGCCAATATCAGCTGAATGTCAATGTCAGCTTGCCTAAATAGTTCTTGCTAATAAGGGTTTGTGAATGTACCATTATTTTTGTGACCAATTTTTAAAAATCAGACACTTGAATTTATTATTTTTCCTTTACTTTTTAAAGTGTTCTATCCACTTGACTATCATAAGGTCCAACCTCAACACCCTGCAGAATTTTATCATTTTCTATTTTAATATCTTACCACACATATTCCTTATATGATTGTAAACCTAATTCTTCTTTAATAGAGGCAATTTATGTTGACTGACATAATGAAAAAACACAATCACACACTCTTCTCTGATTTTGTTATACTACCTTACTGGCTAAGAAAATAATAGATATGGGCACTCTAAAATTACATAGCTAAGTTCTTGTATCTTTTTGTTATTTCCTTCCTAGAAATTTTGCAGAAGCTGCCTCCCTTTCATTGCTCCTACATTCTAGGCTTATTTGGTTGCTTCTGGACTTATTTCTTACAAGTCATATTTTCCATGTGGAAGTTTCTTTTATTTAAATAAAAGAACACCAGAATAGAAAAGACAAGGGCTTAGGGAATTTGGTTGCAAATAGAAGTTGAAAAAATCTAAAGAATCATTTTAGAAATGGTTAGGTAGCTAAGTTTGGCAATAGTGCAGAAACAGGGATTCTCATTTCTTGTTAATGAAAATAAATCTGTTATAGTGTTTCTGAAGACAAATGTGACAACCCACTATTAGTATATTGAACGTGCATACCTCTTATTTAGCAATTTATCCTGTACAAATCAATCCCAAAGGGGGAAGGAAGGTTTTTTACAATTATGTGGCTATAAGGATCTTACTGTAGTTTACTTCTTATAATAATACAACAATGAAAGTAAATTTAATGCCCAGTCATATAAAATTTATTATTTAAATTACAGCAGTCTCATATTATGCAATATTATGCAGCCTTGAATAATTATTCCATGAAAAATATGTGATGTCATGGAAAGATAAACATAGCATATCTCATTAGAGAATAACAGTTTACAATGTAATATTATTGTTCAATCCAGTTTTGTAAATAAAAAAGATTACATTTGCATAAGTGAAAGCATAGAATGATATAAGCAAAAATAAAATGTTAGTAACAAGTATTTTTCAATACACATATGAACACAGATTTATTTATATATTTTAAATTTTTAAATAAAAAGTCATAATAAGAAAATTAAATTTTTAAGTGAGAAAAAAGAACTGATTCAGTAGCAGAAAGATTATAAGTTTAGGTTTTTAAGATACAAATTGTTAGTATGACATATTTGTCCCTTTTTATCATAAGTATACATGAACTATTTCAATTGCAGTAATTATACACTATGCCATCTTGCTTCAGAGTATACTTACATTTAAAATTGTAATGTTAAAAAAATAAAGGAGAAAATGGTGATACAGCATCACTTATTAGCATTTGACCCTAATTAAGTAAAACTTCCAAGTATGCCACAAATATCCCATATACTTATATATGTATAATTTTTAATTGGAAATATATTTCTTAATGCCCCATCTTCTGTTTGAAGCAATTGTCCAGGTTTCTAATTGCCTAGATCTATTTTCTTTGTTTTTACTCATCTAAGTCTAGGTACAATTTTTAGACATGGCTCCTGCTTTGCATCTCAGTGGCTCATCGGTTGGCATCCTAAGCAATGAGATAAGCATATGCAAGGCATCTAGTATTGGAGAAAATAGAGTGAGGAAACAGAATCATATTTGGTTGTTTGGATTAAGGGTTGATGTGGGGATAGGGTAAAGGATAAATTTGAAGGAAGATCCTAACTCAATTTGTTCCATTACTTTCATGATAAGATCCAAAGTGAGAAGAACTATGGCTTATTAATAGCTACATCATGGACCATCTGAGTTTGGATCATATCATTAAAGTAACAGGTTTAATCCTCCCAGTAATTAAATCCTATTCATTTTCTAAGAATATCATGTTGCCTACAGCAAGGAGAATCCTTTGATGATTGAACTGAGGAGAACCTGTAAGGCTATTGTCTTAGTTCATTAGGGCTTTTTTAGCAAGAATACATAAACTGAGTGGTTTATAAACAACAGATATTTATTCTTCCCACTGTGGAGGCAGGGAAGTCTATGATCAAGGCACTGGCAGGTGCAATCAATGTCTGATGAGGACCCTGTTTCTGGTTCATTGATGGTGCCTTCCAGCTGTGTATTCACATGATGGAAAGGATGGGCCAGTTCCCAAGGGATGCTTTTATAAAGGCAATAATCTCAATCATGAATGTTCCACCCTCATGACCTAATCATCTCCCAAAGACCACACTTCCTAATGTCAGTGTGAAAGTTAGAATTTCAACATATGAATTACAGGGACAAGGTGGGGCATGGGCACAAACATTAAAACATAGAAGCTATTATTTAAATGTAACTTGGAAATAATTGGACCCTTTTAAAGCAATAAAGATTGAGGCAAGGATATAGATATCAGTGAAATTAAGAAGTGTAATGATATGCTTTTGCCACCCACCTGATATGAGATCACGAGGGAGAAATTTAGATAAAATTGCCAGTTTTCTGGCCTAGGTAAATAGTATGGATAAATGGAAGAAAATCTTTCTGTGGTCTGACCATTTATACACATAATTTTAAAATGATTTAGTATTGCATACCCTCTTGATTTTCACCTCTAACTTTTGCTAACACCAAAAACTTTGTATATTTCAATATCTACTTTATCTATAAAGAAAGCAAATAAAATAGACTAACCAATTTACAATATTTGTGATACATAAAATATCTAAGTTATGGGTGCTTCATAAAAAACACTTGACTTACCCCTCTTTGACTCTTCATTCACCTCCCTGTGGTAGCCACTCCAAGTTTTTTCTGTTTCCCTCAAATGTTAACCGAGAATTTCCCAAATGTTTTTATTTTATTTTTTTCTCATTAAATTTTGTTTTAATGGTTCTTAAAACCCTACGACACATTTTTGGTCAAGTTGTTTCCATTAAAAAGTACTGATTTTTAAAATGAATTACTTAAAATGACCACATACCAGAAAAAATCAAAATGGTACA
This sequence comes from Theropithecus gelada, assembly GCF_003255815.1. Lineage (NCBI taxonomy): Eukaryota > Metazoa > Chordata > Mammalia > Primates > Cercopithecidae > Theropithecus > Theropithecus gelada. The sequence continues at coordinate 36,030,407 of NC_037682.1, forward strand.
AAACATTCTTTCCTTCTGAAGGTTTAACAATGCATTGTTATAATTAACCAGTCTGTTACTATTAAATTTAAATGACGAATTGAAACAAACAGTTCTGAGAATGTTTTCTACCAATGACTAAGACTGGGGTGGCAGGTATTAGGTATAATATTCGTTTAGCTTTCTGAGCCTTCTGAACAGACCTGCAAGACATTGCCAGCTCCTTGGCAATACCTTGCCTTCTTGTCCACTGCTTTGATGACACCCGTAGCAACTGTCTGTCTCATATCACAAACAGCAAAACAACCCAGAGGAGGCCAGTCAGAGAAGCTCTCAACACACATGGACTTGCCAGGAACCACATCAAGGATGGCAGCATCATCAGCATTTAATAATTTAGGATCATATTCCAGATTCTTACCAGAATTGAAATCAATCTTTTCCTTCAGCTCAGCAACCTTGCAAGCAATGTGAGTTGTGTGACAATCCAGTACAGATTCACAGTCAGCACTGATTTGGCCTGGTTGGTTCAGGATAATCACCTGAGCAGTGAGGCCAGCTGTTTACACTGATGGGTCATTTTTGCTATTACCAGCAACCTTGCCACAATGACCATCTTTGACAGGCGTATTTTTGACATTGAAGCCCACATTATCCCCAGGAAAAGCTTCACTCAGAGCTTCATGGTGCATTTCAACAGATTTTACTTCAATTTTAACATTGGCTAAAGCAAAGGTGACCATTGTGCTGGGCTTGAGAACTCCAGTCTCCATTGAGCCCACAGGGACAGTACAGATATCGCCAATTTTAGAAACATCTTGGAGAGGCAGCAAAGGGGCTTGTCAGTTGGATGAGGTGGGATGATGCAGTATGTTCACGCTCTGTTTTCAATTTATCCAATGCCCAGGCATACTTGAAGGAACCTTTTCCATCTCAGCAGTCTCTTTTTCAACTTTTTCAATGGCTCTTTTGTCAGTGCCACCACATGTGTATATCAGATGGCCAGCAGTGGTGGACTGGCCCAAATCTGTGTGTCCAGTGATGATGACACTGATATGACTCTATTCTTTTCCAATTTGGCTTTTAGGGGTCATCCTCAGGACACCTGTGTTCTGGTGGCAAATCCATTGCAGGAAGTCCAAAATGTTTCTATGTAACACAAGTTTTAGAGGATGCTTTGCAACGAGAGTTCCAACAAGAGTTCTCAAAAACAAGTTTGAGAAACACTGTATACATGATGAAATATGGTGACATGAATGGCAACTTTTAGAGAAATTCTTCTGTTACAGATATTGACTTAGCTCAGTGTTTTCCAAACTTATTTAATTTCAGTTCTTGTATATGTATGTACATGTGTACATATGCATATGTGTATAAATATGCACATGTATATTTTATTTAAGTGTGTCTGTTGCTTAGGGTTCTCCAGAGATACAGAATCCACAGTACACACATACATATATATACACACATACACTCACACACATATATCCTACTGATAATGATAGGTAGATAAATGGACTGATACATAGGTAAAGAGAGATGGAGATAGAGACAGAGACAGAGGTAATGATTTTAAGAAATCAGCTCACTCGAGTAGGGGGCTGGCAATTCTGAAATCTGAAGACAGGCTAGCAGACAGGAAAATCAAGCAGGGATTTCAGTCACATTTTTGAGGCAGAATTCCTTCTCTGGAAAGCTTTATTTTTTTTTTTTCTCTTTAGGTCTTCAATTCATTAAATGAGGCCTACCCAAGTTATTGAAGGTAATCTTGAAAGTCAACTGATTGTAGATGTTACATCAAAAAACACCTTCATAGTAACATGTAGACAAATATTTAACCATCACTGTGTATGTGAATGTAAATAAAATTTACATCTACCTTGTGGGAACCATTACTTTGAAAAGCGTAGTTTGTAAAATACAACTGAAATCCAACTGCCCCTTGATGGTGAAAGTAAGTTTCACCTGTTCAGATCAAAAACTTGCAATAGAAAGTTTTTATTTTTAATACTGTCAATCTCAAAACATTTCTCTATCTTCATATTCTCATTTTTGTTTTCTTGATATCTCTTAGGACTTACTTTTGTATTCTTTTCTATATCCTTAGAAATTTCTAAAGGGAGTGACTAGTCCTACTTATTAAAATGCTCTGCAGTAAAATTTTATAAATGTTCAGCCTGAAATCTTTAACAAGTAGGTTACTTTGTAGAAAAAGTTTCTTAATTTTTAACTAGGTTAAAATGCATGAGACATACCTGATGGTCATAGGTATTTTCTATCATATTCTATCAGACAGCAGGATCTAGAGAGAATGGGCCAGGCTATATGCAATGGTCCAGTTATTCATTTCTAATAACAAACCACTCAAAAACTTAGCAGCATAAAATGACACCATTTTATTATACTCTGTGGTCCAGGATTCAGATTAAGCACACTAAGGATATTTTGACTTAGCTCCACAACATCTGGGACATGAATTGCAAAGTTTAAGAGATAAGGTGACTGACATGCTATGAGTTCAAACATCTGAAGTGGGAGGATCCATACCTAAGTCAGCTTCTTCACTCACATGTATACCCCCTGTCATCGGGTTACTCAAAGCTTTCCTCAGATAAATAATCTATTGACCAGATTCACTACTCCTGAACTCTTTATGTGGCTTAGGTTTCTTACATAATGGGGCCTGACTTCTTAGATGGAACATCTCCAGAGGGAATGTCTAGAAATGAGCTTTCCGAGAGACCAAGGCAGGAACTACATGGCCTATGATTTAGTCTCAGAAGTCATATGACATCACTTCTGACAAATCAGTCAAAATAGCCACAAGCCCTCCTGGATTCCCAGGGAGGGAACACAAACCTTGATCTTGAAGACAAGGCAGTCAAAGAATTGAAATCTGTGATTTAAAGCTTCCACATATACTCTTCATTGGCATTAAGTTTGAGGTAAGAGTAAAGGTTAACCAAGGTGGAAATTTCAGGAAAAAAAGGGGTTATTGTGAGATCATGAAAAGTGTAAGAATCCCACACACTTTTTAGAAGAAGGACTAGAGAGATCTCTCAAAATATCTAATCTGTTCTTGTAAAATGTCTTGGCTATTGACTTTTCATATGTTATAAATGGTAAAATACAGTATTTCCAGCCCATCCAAAAGCCCTGAACAAGTTCACCAAAGAGTACTAAAACATGCTTTAACACTAGGAGTTCAGCATCAAATACTGCATTTAAAATGCCAATTATCAAATTATTTAACACTTAATGAACTCAGATATCTGTACAGTGGGTTTCAGTGTTGTAAAGTACCAGATCTGAATTAGGTTTTCTGTCTTCCCTAATTGCAAGGATATCTAAGAAATGTTTATATAAACAAGCAATAAGATAATATTAAAGATGCTAAAATTAAATAAATTGAAACGTCCCCAGACCTGGCAGAAGAAATACCTGAGACCCATGAAAAATAGTATCTTGGAGGAAAAGATAAGGATAACAATGATATAAACATGCTAAACAACAAAGAAAGAAATGGTATCTACTGGAAAAGCACAACTAAGTTATGACTGCAGACAACTCAATATCCTTTTGCCTGAACTTGAGGGCAACTGAAATATTTTTCTACTGTGACCGTGTGAATCCATCAAAGCCGACTTTCATTTTAGATAGTAAATATTCAATGAAAACATCTGCAAATCTTTAGAGTTATTTTAAAACATACATATCGAGGTATGTCTATATTAAAACCAGGTTTCCCACACCTGGGTCTTAGCAAGGCAACTTAGCATATATGAGTTTTGGGGCAAGATCGTCTCCTACATTTTTCATTTTAAAAATAAGAGTAGGAAGAATTTTCTCATGAGGATCCTCTTAGTGTTTCTACAGTATCTTGGCACATAGCATATACTCATCAAATATTCCCCACTTAAGCAACTCTCTCTTCTCAGGTTTTAGTTTCCCTATTAACAAAAAGAAGGGGCCCGGCACAGTGGCTCACACCTGTAATCCCAGCACTTTGGGAGGCCGAGCCAGGTGGATCACGTCAGGAGATTAAGACCATCCTAGCCAACATCGTGAAACCCGTCTCCACTAAAAATACAAAAATTAGGTGGGCGTGGTTGTGCACACCTGTAATCCCAGCTACTCGGGAGGCTGAGGCAGGAGAATTGCTTAAACCGAGGAGGTGGAGGTTGCAGTGAGCTGAGGTTGCACCACTGCACTCCAACCGGGCGAGAGAGTGAGACTCTGTCTCTAAATAAATATAAATAAATAAATAAAAAGAAAGAACATGATGTCTAACACTTGTTCTTCCAGAGTCCAGGGAAATAAAACAAAGAGGTAATTCTTGATGAAGACAGACGAATGGTGCTCAGCAGGGTGATTTTGCTGCCCTAGGAGACATTAGGTAATGTCTGGAGGCATTATTATTATTATTATTTTAATTTTCAAGGGAGAGGATGGTGGTGCTACTGACATCTAGTGGGTAGAGGATGGGATGTAGCTAAACAGCCTGCAAAGCACAGAGCAGCCCTCACAACAAAGAATTATCCAGCTCCAAATGTCAATAGTGCCGAGGTTGAAAAACCCTTGATTAGAAAGTTCTTGATAGGGAATCTTGATAACATCAAAAGCAAATTTGATTTTACGAATCTGCGATTCATTTCTATTGGCATAGTTATCTGGTCCAAAAAAGATACATCAGTCTTGATTTGAGTCTTAGTTCTGCTTGTTTTCAGTCTCTTTCAACATCACAGCTTCAATACCTGCCACCCACCAAGAAGGCTGGTGGTGGTATGCAAAGAGGCATTAACTGAGTTCTCCTTATGTACCTATTAATTTGTGAGTGAAATATATGGAAACCAACAAGGCAGAAAATGGTTGTTAATGTACATGCCAATGTGCTTAATGATCCAGGAAACAAGTTCAACTGGGGCTTGTCAAGTGAAAATTATTCCACTGGTTGACCTGTCCATAAACACAAAGAGGCTGAGAGACTGCAGAAGACTGGCCAAATACTACTGCTAGCTGAGGAATGACTTTATTAAATAAATGAATGGAAATCTCAAGTAATGAATATTTGATAAAAATTATCTGCTCGTGTGCTGGTGTAAGAAGCAACTATGCAGTTACTCTAAGCAGCACTTATTTGGAAGTACTACTGGCTCGGTATGTGTCTTACAGCACTTATTTGAGAAAGTACATAGGTTCAAAAAACAGGATCTGAGTTCAAATTTCACCTTTACTACTAACCAACTTCAATTTGTTACTCGGTAAAATGAGGTTAATATTAATGTGTCATGCCACACAGGGTTATTATCAATATTAAATGATGTATTAAATATAGAATGCTTAGCATTTCTCATGGTTCTGGACTATAAAAAAGAGTTAAATAAATGATACCACCTCACATATATCAGGTGCTTGATGAAAGTTAATTCTACCTTGCTCTCTCAGAAACTCTCAACCCTCAGGACCCAAATAATTAATTTAAGATCTTCAGATGTGGTTGGAGTATTCTAAATTATGCTGAAATAAGCGATGCATTAAAATACTGCTATTCAATAGTTTTTTTTTTTCTTATTTCATCTGTTGAGAAGTAGGTGCTTTTTGTTCACCCACTATGTATTGGAAAGATCCTTATTAAATAACTAAAAGATAAATGTTTTGTAAATTCAGTTTTGTGTAGACTCAGAGACATGATTTTATAGCACTGTACTGGCCTAGTGCAAAAAAGCATAGGTTTTTAAATTCCAGAGATGAAATTTCAACTTTAGCTTCACAATTTAATTAAATCTGCAGCTGAAATTCCATAAATTCTCTGAACATTTCACTCATAAATTGTGGATAACATTTACTTCATAGCATAATTGTAAATATTACAATAGATTAGGTAATTAGAGTATTTTGTATAGTGGCAAGCATAAAATATTACATGCTTTTTCTCATTGATTGCTTTGGAAAATGAAATAAGGTTATTAAGTGTAAAACTTCTAAAATAACAAATGATCAAGTAATCAACTGATCAATTCTCCCTTCTTCTTTAGAGGTATTTAAAGCATGCTGTTGGCCAAGCACAGTGGCTCATGTCTGTAATCTCAAGTTTGTGTGACAAACCCAAGAGAATCACTTGAGGTCAGGAGTTCCAGACCTGTCTATGCCACATAGCTAGACTTCATCTCTAAGAAAAAAAAAAAAAAATGATAAAAGAAAATTAGTCAGGTGTAGTGGTATGTACCTGTAGCCCTAGCTACTTGGGAGGCTGAGGCAGGAGGAACACTTGAGCCCAGGAGTTCAAAACTGCAGTGAGCTATGACTGCATGGCCGCACTGTAGCCTGGGTGACAGAGAAAGACCCTGTCTCTATAAAAAAAATAAATAAATAAAGGTAAAATAAAATGAATCATGCTCTAGTTACCTCATATTTTGCAAGTTAGCTACAAGATCAAAATCAATCATTGGGTAAGTTTATACAATGCCAGTGTGGACAACCCATAGATTTGAGGAATCCAGAAACAGGTCCCCAAAATTCAAAAGCAAAAACACAATATCTTTTAAAAAGAGCCCATCAATTGACTAAACTTTTCACATTGCAGCCAGATGTTTTCACATCCTATTGACCCTGTTCAGTCTTGTTTACAATTATTTTTTTCCTAGTCTTTCATTCAATTAATACTCTGGGATGGTTTTTTTGTTTTTGTTTTTGTTTTCCTTTTTGAGGACTTCAAAAACAAACATGTTGGTAAGCATAGCAAGAAGGAAGTGATAAAAAGTAAGAGAACCCACATATAAACTACGGGGTATCCCGCATGAAGAATGGCAGAAAAATTCAAAATACCTCACAAATGTGGAAGTGAGAAGATGGGGGAAGGCTTTTAAGTGTTTACATTGTATTTCCTGCGCATCTTAAGCCCATTTTATGCAGACACAAAGGAAAACATGGAATTTGTTTTAGATAATTGTAACAGCACATTGGCAGGGCACGGTGGCTCACACTTGTAATCCCAGCACTTTGGGAGGCTGAGGTGGGCACATCACGAGGTCAGTAGATCGAGACCATCCTTTCTAACACGGTGAAACCCTATCTCTACTAAAAATACCAAAAAAATTAGCCGGGCGTGGTGGCGGGTGCCTATAGTTCCAGCTACTGGGGAGGCTGAGGCAGGAGAATGGCGTGAACCCGGGAGGCGGAGCTTGCAGTGAGCAGAGATCGCGCCACTGCACTCCAGCCTGGGCGACAGAGCGAGACTCTGTCTCAAAAACAAACAAAAAAAAAGTTAAGAGAGCCAGCGAGGAGCCAGTTGTTATATTCTGTTGTACAACAGATAATGGAACATTTGCCATGTACTTTTAGGAGAGGTGCACATCAACTATGCGAGAAGAGACCTCAAATACCCATGTATAACTGGATCCGAGTTGATTTTTCTCATTCCCCTTTTCATTTTCTCCCTCCCCCACTTCTTTGCTAGATTGAGGCTAGGGAGAAGATACACAATCTGTCCCAGCATCTGTCACTCTGCCTACCCTTTGTTCATTGTTTTCCTGTTCTCCTTTAATCTTGTGACGTGTAAAGCAGTTTTTACAATTTTTTTCTGTCCTAAAAATAACTTAGTTTATTAACCCAACACATTTATGTTAAAGAACAGGGCCTCAGCAAAATCTCATTTTCCACCTCTGCCCTCTTATTAAAATACAATGGAAATGAGATGGAGTAAGGATGACTGTGCTCAGAATCACCAAATGGAATTACGTGAGCTTAAAGTCCAACAGAGCTGGTTTGAAATCCTGTATTTAATACTTAATTGCTGTGATATTTAAGCAATTTTATTAGCCCACCTAAGAGTTGGTCATCTTGTAGCAATACTTCCTTTCTCCAAATTTCATTATAATGAATTAAAAGAATGAATGTAAGTAGAGTTGTCTTATACTTATGGAAGATCAGATGCTAAATTAAAAAACAAACAAACAAAAAAACCCAAAAACTGTATTTGCTTTGTCCAATAATAAATGATCAACTTATTTTGTGAATCCAAAAATATTTATATCTCAATGGTAGTGGAGCTGGTCCCTGAGGAATTGAGAAAGAGAATGGTAAGTCACCTAAGTGTGTAAGAGTTAAGGAATTAGCAACTCAGGTTATTTATTTTCAGGTTATATATCTTAACATTTTATTATCTATCTACATTGGTGTAGTTGCTTGCCCTAAGTGAAGATGTAAATACTATATTTTTCAATTCCCATACCACAACTCACAAAAACAGTAGAGAAATTTCCAGACATGAATAGCAGATTAAACATATCAACTGGCACTATATATGTATACATACACACACACACACATACATATACACATCAACTGGCACAATGCTGCATTTGTGGAGGGAAATGTCTTTAGTAAAAGGATTGCCTGGCTAGGTGAGTTTAAGTTTAAATAATATATTTAAAGTACTACATATAAAAAGTATACATAAAATTTAGATAGAAGTTGTTAAAAGAGGAGCAAGGATGGGAGAGGGTACAGTATAAATCCGACAGGTAAATTTTCTACAAAGCAATTTCTTTCTTGTGGTAGATTAATTTCTTGTGGTAGAATTATGGAAGTCATTATATGAAAAATAAACATTTAATTTTACGTTCTCTTTACTGCTCAAGGAAAACACTCTATATCTCAGAGCCCCAGCAGAATCTTCTACGCATCCTGTGCCTTTTTTCTATGATTTACACAAATGTCAAAAAGAGGCCAATATTCACATCTGAGCTGGCACTAACCAGAAAGAAGAGCTGTCTCATGCAAGTGACAGAATCCAGCAGGGTTAGTATCTCAAAACAAGAAGATATTCTGAGAAATCTTGAAGATATTAGACTTCTCAGATAAAGTGAAATGGGGTCTCCAAGCCATTTTAATTAAATATTGAAAAGTCAGAAAGACCGTACCTGGCATCTAGAATACAGATACAATTCTTTGGGATGGGGTGTGTGTGTGTGTGTGTGTTTTAGACATGCAGTGTTACTTGGTCGCCCAAGTTGGTGTGCAGTGGCATTATCATAGCTCACTGCTGCCTCAAATTCCTGGGCTCAAACGATCCTCCCGCATCAGCCTCCCCAGTATCTGGGACTACAGGTGCACCACCATGCCCAGGTGATTTGTAAAGTTTTTGTAGAGATGGGATCTCTCCATGTTGCCCAAGCTGGTCTCAAAGTCTTGGGCTCAAGCTATCCTCCTGCCTTGGCCTCCCAAAGTGCTGGGATTACAGCCATGAGCCACCATGTCTGGTCTCTTGATAAGTTTTTAAAATAGAAAATTTGTTCTTTAAAGCAAAATAATCTCATAACAAATATGATTAGAGTCTGTAGTGACAGAGTTTTAATTCAGGAGTTCCATTAGGTCATTGGAAAGGTAGATTCTTTCAATTTTTTCTGGATGGCAACCTCAGGATGTTGGCCATTTCCTTAAAGTTTTATAATGGCTGTTCATTTTTATCAAGCATTAAAATGGCCTTTAACTTCTCTAAACTGTGAAAGAAAGATGTGAATCACTTTTGCTTTCTTTCAAGCAATATTTCATTTAAATAGAAACAGTCTAATGATTAATGTGTAATGATTGAGAAGTTCATTTTGCTTGTCCAAAGGATTGCTTTGGTACCATTTATCCAAACTTGAACACACAATGTTAAAAAAGTTTTCTGTATCTATGAAACGTCTAAAATGTGACATTTGGTTCTCCAAAGGTAAAGATCAAAATCAAGGGAAAATATGTACTTAATACTTAGGAAATTACTAAGTTTACTTGTAACTAACTTCAGGAATATTTTAATTCAGAGTCTTCTGGAGAAGGAAAATAACAAAACAAAAACAAAACAAAAAGCAACCTGACAACGCATTGCTAGTCACAGTAATAAGGCCAAAGGAACACCGTAGGAAACACCCCTGCAGCTTAATCAATGATCAGCCCCGGCACATAAGTCAAAGATGCACTCAATTGCTCCAAATTAGAAATAACTGACGTCAAGAACGGGCTTGATTTCTTGCTGGTTTCACACCCTGTTGCCTGCAGTGACAAAGTAATAAACAAATTCTGTTCCTCCCAAGGCACAAATTTTATTTTGTGTGTTTTTTTTCTACTTGCATGCCTCCCTAATTATGCCACAGCCAAACAAATACATCCAGAGAGACTTTAACAGCAAGGTTAATCTCTATGTTATTAGCTAGAGATGACAATAGTGTAGTAATTAATCTTGTATCATTCAGTTCCTATTCTCTGTGCTACTCAAAGTACATGATGTTATGTATACTACTGCACCTAAAGAGAAAAATAGTTATTTGATATACAGTGGAACTAAGTATTTTACACCTTTAAGTCTTTTTTTTTTTTTTTTTTTTTTACTTATAAATCCCTTTGTAATAGTTCTGCCCATATCTTTGGATATATCAGTTATAAAAACAAAGTAATGATTTCTTTTTGAAATGTGACCTTTCGGAACAGTGTTTTAGTGACACCAAATGATGGTAGTTGAGAGGAAAGGGTTGAGAGTCTCTGAGTTTGCAGTAAGAGGGAAACAATTACAGCTTTCCCCCAAATATTTGTCTAAAATTTAATATTTAAATGTATGTCTTCCCTTCTAGTACCTAAGAAGAAATGCATTTAAGCCACTAATTTGATATTTTTTAAAAAATCATCATGTAGCCAAAGAAATTGTATGCTAGAGGAGACAGAATAATACCGTACTTATTTTAATAGTTACTTCTTTAATCGTTTCTCTCAAGTTGCTGAACAATATTAACCTCAGCAGGGGAATATTCTGTGTTCCTTGTTCTTCAGGGTAGCAAGGCAGGGTTGCTTTAGGAGGGAAATTGTTGACATGAATTAAATGGAAATAGAGTGTTCCCCATAAACCATCCAGAGTGATTCCTCTTCCTACTTTTGACCTATGGAATTTAAATCACAAGGCCAGAAATCTTAGAATGGGATTATTTATCTTTGGAAGACTGATCCCATTCCCAAATTTTTGAAAGAGGTATCTTAAGAAAAAGCATTTTGAGAAATGACAGGAGCTAGTACAGAAGCTTGAGTCTGACATGGTCTTTCTGAGAAAATGTCAAGTATTGAAAGTTAGAGTTCTAGAACAGAACTTCTAGAATATCTATCAGTTGATAAGCACTATGCCATTCTCCATATTTTTACATGACTACTGATGATATTGAGATACTAAATGATTCCGAGTTGTCAAACTGATTGTACTCTCACTATCTGTGACCTATGTTTATACCCTCATCAAACTGAGCTACTTAAGGTCAAGGTTATCTCATTCATATTTATATATTCCTAAATTATTATCATTGCATATGAAACATAGCTAAATAATAATTACTTGTTGAGTGAATAAGTGTTTGAATCAACAGGGGAAAGTTTGGTAAATGTTAAGTAGAACTTTCATGTTCAGCATAGCTGATGTATTCCTATTCTTGGAAGGCTCAAAAGCCTTATATAACGTATGTGGAAACTCAGTCAGAATGTTGACTAACCAGAATGCTTCATTACCTTGCCAGATAACAAGAGTGAGATTTTACAAACTGGTGACCCACATGCTACATTTGGCCACAGGCATGTTTTGTTTGGCCTAGAGAGGCTTTTTTAAAATTTTCAAAGTAGTTGCCAACATGTAAAAATTGGTAGTTTTCACATTTTGAAGATCCAGATTTCCCAGTTCTCTTGGAAAACTCAGAATAACTGGCAGTGCTGGGCAATGTTTCTCCATAGCAATAGTTGCCTGGAGCCCCAAGACTACCACCTCACAGTTGAGATGGATCATGAGACCCCAGGTTCTCCATAGTCTCATTCTGGCTGGCACTCCTTATTTATCCAGGTTACCTGCCTGTTTTGTGTAAGCATCTAAGTTTTCAAATGCCTCAGATAGCTGTATCTTTTTCTCAAAAACGGAAAGTGGTGGTGGAGAAGGGAAGACATGAGAGAAGTCCAATTTTGATTTCTGCTTTATTTTTAAAAAATCCAATCTAACCCTTACTCAAACTCTTTTGTTTAGGAATTCACTTCAACACATACATTCTTTCCATCTCCCTTTGATTCTAACCTAGTGAAGTTCTCCTGTATATTTAGCTTGAGATATGCAGAAATCTCCTATCTGGCATTTCTATTTCTTGTTTCTTTGCTCTACAAATTATTCTACAAGATAGGTCTTGCCACAGGCCCTCAGAGATTTCCCATTCCTGACCAAATTAATTGATAGCCTATGGCTTGCATTCAAGTTCTTTCATGATCTGCTTTAACCTATGTTTGTAACCACATCACTCATAATGTCTTCCCATGTACAGAAAAGGAACTCTCCACAGTTTACACATCATTTTGTTTACATGCTTTTATTTATCCATAGGTTTTTCTCTTGACCTCTCAACTTAGCATGCCTAATACTATCATAGTTCCTGGAAATTTTTTACCACTTCTCAGCCTAAAATATTACTTTTAAAAATCCTATAGTTATTTAGAGATCTCTAATGGAATCACTATTTTCTGTTTTGTATTATAGTCATTTGTATAAAGATCATATGTAATAACAATAATGAGAATGACTATTCTTATTTTTAACAGAGATAGAAAACACTCAACCAGCATTAATTACAAGTCAAGCACTATTTTAAGTCCTTTGCATATATTAACTCATTCAGTAATCATAACTTTCCTGTGGGATTGATATTACTATCATCTTCATTTTATACAGAAAAAAAACTGAAGACACAAAGCAGAAAACTGTCTTGTTAAAGAACAAGGGGTAGAGATGACCTCATTTCAGATTTTATACTCTTTACCACAAAATCATAATTCTCATCAACAAACCTCAAAATGTGCCAGATACCACTGCTAGGAACTTTATTAAGATGATCTAATGTGATCTTCCATATATGGGAACCATCCAGAGAGGCCAGTGTTTGCCCAAATGCTCATACATTTTGATGACAGAGTTTGGATTTGAACTTAAGTCTGGAATCACGAGTCTAAATTACTACAGGTTTCTTGAGAGAAGTTTATTGTGTCTGTGTATCCAAATATCTAGCATATTTTAAAGTGAACAAACAAGCAAATGAGCAAACAAATGTATAAACATCTAAAAGTACCCTCACTCTTGGCTGGCTGAGTGGGCTAAAATGGCAAATTCATCTAAGTATTTTCACTTAAAAAACCTTGCACCTCACATCTCACTTTTTCATTTCTAATTTTTAGCAATATGTGAAGATTACAATGGGGAACCTTTATGTACATTGGCTTTCAATCTGTGGCTTGGATTTAATGCTTTTTTTCACCCAAATGCTGGGGGAATATTGAGAGGGTATGCTGGCTCTATAGTGTCAGCTTAACCCTTCACATCTACTAAGGGAACAAAACCATTTCACATAATTTTTGAGAAGACATTACAGTTAACGGGTAAAGATGGGTAAGTATATGACATGTCAAATTTTGCTGGCAAGAATTCAGCATAAAAAAATCAGAAATCAGGAACAGCATTCTTTTTGATTGTCCGCATGCCTTAAGACAGGACCAATAAAAGAAGTATCAAAATTAGTATCATCAAGAAGCACAGTTGTCTAAGATGTACAAAATATAAGTCCTTCTAACAGTCAGTTATTCCCTGGCTGCCAAGAATGATAAAAGTAGATATGTATTTCTTATGATTTTAGACTTTGGAATAATATATTCAATATATTATATTCAATATAAATATTCAATATAAATATTATAAGAGATATTTGAGCCATTCTTAACAATTAGCATAGTATAAGTTAACAAATTATGATGGAGAAGGATTGATTTGGTTTAGAGCAGTACTTAGGCATGCAGGTATCAGAGATGTAACACTGAAATAAGGAGAGCAGACATGTTGAAAATGATGCATAGTTTAGTAAGCATTGCCATAAAGTTGACAAAATGCATGAAAATCATCAGAAAGAAAGTCAAGGAATGCCCTGCCCCTGTCTGAAAGTTTCACCTGCAGTCCAGAGCGCTTCTGAAAACTCAATCCCCACCTGCCTGTGACATTCTCTCAGGCTCTCACCACCTATGCATTCCACCTGACTTCAGCCTAAAAGTTCATCTGGTGACCCAGAGATCAGTCCACCCTTCCAATCAGAGCCAGCATCCAAACTCTGGGGTAGCCTGACTCCAGCCCAGCCCTTCAGGACTTATACACACTGTCCAGTAGGCCAACTAGGGGCCTGAAAACTGGGAAACCACTTACCCCATTGCAACTCTACTGGCACCTGACCGCTTTCTCCAGTGCCTGAAGTCAGACTGACCCAACCAGCTAATACCACCACAACTAACACCCACTCAATGTGCCCAAAGATAGAGCCTGCTCCTTTTCAAGAGTGCTATCGCATTGGAGAAGAGGTGGACCATAAAGCAATCTGTATCATGTTGCGTGATGAAGTTATGCCCTGAATCTACTCCCACAGAATCACCAAACCGGTGTTTCCTGTGGTTCTCAGCCACACTGTGGTTTGGAGATAGACTACAGTGTGTGTCTGAACTGGGAGTCACAAGCCCTGGAACAGGGGTGTGATAGGGAAACAGATCAAGCTCCTGCCTATCTAGGTCTAGGACAGGGAGCTATTGCAGCCCCCTGACCTTCCTGCAAAGACCTTAGCACATTTCCACAGAAGCTTCTCCTAGCCATCCTCATCAGGACTGGTCCCTGCACTTGACATTAGGGCATTCATGGGCAAGACAGGAGCTTCAGATTTGCCCAGTGGTGTCTTCCCAACCCCACAGAACAGGAAGCTCAGGGCACTAGGCACTCCACTGTCCAGCCCTTGACCTGAAGCAACAGAAAATGACTCACAGTGAACAAAGCTGAGGTACATACCTATCTGCTAGTGTCACAGCTAGCTCTTAGTCACAAGATTCATCTACTGGCCTGTAGGTTGAAGCACACAGCCCAATATAAAACCTGCCAACAGAAAGTACATAGGGCTATAGAAGTAAAACCAAAAGACTCTATCCAATACACTCCTCTTCACGTGATAAGGAACCAGCATAAGAATTCTGGCACCATAAAAAATCTGATCATTATGACACCACCAAAGGAACATTCTAGATCTCCAGCAGTGGTCCCTAACAAAAAATGGAAACTCAGAAATGACAGATCAAGAGTTCAAAGCACAGATTGCAAAGAAGCTCAGTGAGATTCAAGACAAGGTTGAAAATCAACACAAAGATATTTCTAAAGCAATTCAGAAAATGAAGGAAGAGATAAACACCTTAAAAAGAAATGAATTAGAGCTACTGGATATAGACAACTCACTTAAGGAATTTCAAAATACATTGAAATTTTTATTAATAGGCTGGACTGAGGAGAAGAAAGAATTTCAGATATTTAAGACTGGTCTTTTAAATTGACCCAGTCAGACTAAATTCAGGAAAAATAACTTAACAAATGAACTAAATCACAAAGAAATATGGGATTATGCAAAGCCAGCAAACCTACAAATTATTGGCATTCCTGAGAGAGAAGGATAAATTATACAAAACAATAGTTCAGGAAAATGTTTCTAATCTTGATAGAGAGGTAGAAAAAGGAAACCTCGTCAGACTAACGATTGCCTCCTCAGCAGAGACCTTATAAGCCAGAAGAGATTGAGGATTTAAATTCCAGCCAATAATTTCATATCCCGCCAAACTAACTTTCTTAAGTAAAAAAGAAATAAAATCCTTTTCAGACAAGCAATTGCTAAAAGACTTTACTATCACTAGACCAGCCTTACAAGAGATCTTTAAGAGATCTCTTAAAACATGGAAATGAAAGAACAGTATGTGCCACCACAAAATGACACTTAAGTACATAGCCCTCAGATCCTGTAAAGCAACTATACAACAGAGACTGCAGAATGACTAGCTAACAACATCATAGGACCAAAATTTCACATATCAATATTAACTTGGAATGTGAACAGTTTTTTTTTTTTTTTTTTGACAAATCTTATTTTATTCAGATAGCAGTCTGATCACACATGGTCCAACAACACTCAAATAATAAATCAAATATGACCAGATGTTAAAGATTGGTCTTCAAACATCATAGCCAATGATGCCGTGCTTGCCTATGATCTCTCCAACATAAAACCACATCAACACCTCAGTGGCCACCAAACCATTCAGCACAGCTTCCTTAACTGTGAGCTGTTTGAAGCTACCAGTCTGAGCACTATTGACTATTTTTTTCAGGCTCTGAATAGCTCTAGGGATCTCAGCAGGGGTGGGAGGAACCAGCTCAACCTTGGCGTAGTACCAAAATGTGGCCAATCGAGGCTTCGAGTAAGTCACAGCAGCGTTCACCAGAGCCGGGGTCTTCTCCACAAGGTTACGGACAAATTGGGCCATGGTTCTGGGATGCAAAGTCCATCGCCCGGAACATAGAATGTGAACAGTTTTAATGACCCACTTAACAGGCAAAGATGGTCAAGCCCAGATTAAAAAAAAAAAAAAATCCATCCATCTGCTGTCTTTAAGAGAACTATCTCACAAATAACACTGCCCATAGCTCAAAGTAAAGAGCTGGAGAAAGATCTATCACACAAACAGAAAAATAAAAAGGACAGGGCTTGCTACTAGATAAAACAGACTTTAAACCAACAGTGGTAAAAAAGGACAAAGAAAGGCACTACCCAATGATAAACAATTCAATACTACAAGAAGACTTAATTATCCTAAATATATACACACCCAATATTGGAGCACTGTGATTTATAAAAGTAGTACTTCTAGACCCACAAAAAGGCTTAGACAGTCACACAATAATAGCGGGAAACTTCAACACCTTACTGACAGAATTAGATCATTGAAACAGACAACAAAGAAATTCTGGACTTAAACTTGACACTTGACCAATTGGACGTAATAGACATTTACAGAATGCCCCATTCATCAACCACAGAATATGCATTATTCTCATCTGTACACAGGACATACTATATGATGGATCATATGCTCTAATCATAAAGGCAAGTATCTATAAAATGCAAAAAAAATCAAAATCATATCAACCATACTTTTGGATCACAGTAGAATAAAAATAAAAATCAGCGCTAAGATCTCTCAAAACATATAAATACATAGAAATTAGACAACTTCCTCCTGAAAGACTTTGGGGTGAAGAACAAAATTAAGGCAGAAATAATTTTTTTTTTTTAAATAAAGGAAAACAGAAACACAACGTATCAAAATCTCTGGGATGCACCAAAAGCTGTGTTAAGAGGAACATTCATAGTACTAAACATCTACATCAAGAAGTTAGAAAGATCTCAAATTAATCTAACATCACCCCATCATCCTTAGAGGAACTAGAAAAAATGAGAACTAACCCCAAAGCTAATAGAAGAAATAACTAAATTAAAATCAGAACTGAATAAAGCTGAGACCCATAACTCCATTCAAAGGATCAATGAACTAAAAGCTGGTTCTTTGAAATGACAAACAACATCTATAGATTGCCAGGTAGATTAACAACAAAAAAGGGAAGAATCATATAAATGCAATAAAAAATGATAAATGAGACATTACACCTTATCGCATAGAAATACAAAAGATCCTCAGAGATTATTATGAATAACTTTATGCACACAAACTAAAAGACATAGAAGAAATGGATAAATGCCTAGAAACACACAGCTTCCTACAACTGAATCAGGAAGAAATTGAAACCCTGAACAGACTAATATCGAGTTTGATAAAAACCAAAAACAAACAAACAAAAACACTACCAACCAAAAAGAGCCCTCGAACAGATGGATTCACAACCGAATTCTACCAGACATACAAAGAAGAGTGGGCACCAATCCACTGAAAATATTTCAAAAACTTGATGAGGAGATACTACTCTTTAACTCATTATATAAAGCCAGCATCAATGTGATACCAAAATCTGACAAAGATATAACAAGAAAAGAACACTACAGACCAATGTGCGTGATAACATAAACACAAAAATCCTCAACAAAATACTTGCAAACTGAATGCAGCAGCACATAAAAAATTAATTCACCATGATCAAGCAGGCTTTATTCCTGAGATGCAAAGTTGGTTTAACATATGGGAATCAATATATGTGATTCACCACATAAACAATTTAAAAAAACCATATGATAATTTCAACAGACACAGAAAAAGCATTCAATAAAATTCAACATCCTTCATGATAAAAAAGTCAACAAACTAGGCATTGAGGAAACACCTAAAAACAATAAATGCCATCTACGACAAACTCGCAGCCAACATCATACTGAATAGGCAAAAGCTGGAAACATTCCCCTTCAGAATTGGAACAAGCAAAGTGTGCCACCCTCATTTATCCTGTTCAACATAGTACTGGAAGTCTTAGAGCAAACAATCAGGCAAAAGAAGGAGACAAAAGGTATCCAAAAGGGAAAATAAGTCAAATTATCTCTTCTTACTGATGATATAATTTTATACCTAAAAGAACCAAAGGCTCCTGGAACTGATAAACAATGTCAGTAAAGTTTCAGGATACAAAATCAATATGCAAATATCAGTAGCATTTCTATTCACCAACAATGTTTAAGCTGAGAGCCAAATCAAGAACACCATCTCATTTTCAATAGCCCCCATGAAAGAAAACACCTAGGAACACGTCTAACCAATGAGGAGAAAGATATCTGCAATGACAATTACAAAACACTGCTAAGAAAGCATAGATGACACAAACAAATGGAACAATATTTTATGTTCATGAATTGGAAGAATCAATATTGTTTAAATGGCCATACTGCCCAAAGCAATCTATAGATTCAATGCTATTTCTATCAAATCTCCAATGCCATTTTTCACAGAATTAGAAACAACTATTTTAAAATTCATATGGAACCAAAAAAGAGCCTGAATAACCAAAGCAATCCTACGCAAAAAGAACAAAGCTGGAAGTATCACACTACCCAACTTCAAACTATACCACAAGGCTACAGTAACTAGAGCAGCATGTTATTAGTACAAAAACAGACCCATAGACCAACAGAATAGGATAGAGAACCCAGAAATAAAGCCACACACCTACAACCATCTGATCTTTGGCAAATTCAACAAAAAATTAATTCAAGGTGGATTAAAAATTTAAATGCAACAGCTAAAACTATAAAAGTACTTGGAGAAAATGTAGAAAATACCCTTCTGGACATCAGCCTTGACAAGAATTTATGACTAAGTCCTCAAAAGCAATCAAAACAAGTACCTGAAATAAAAGTGAAACCTAATTAAACTTAAGAGCTCCTTTCTGCACAACTAAACAATCAACAGTGTAATAAGACAACCTAAATAATGGGGGAAAATATTCACAAACTATGCATCCAACAAAAATCTAATATCCTGAATCAATTTAATATAATGAACTTAATTCAAGAAGCAAAAAACAAACATACATAACAAAAAAGCTGACCTCATTTAAAAGGGGGCAAAAGACATAAACAGACATTTCTGAAAAGAAGACATAGATGTGGCCAGCAGACATTTGAAAACGTGTTCAAAATAATTAATCATTAGAAAAATGCAAATCAAAACCACAATGAGACACCACCTCCCACTAAAAAAATAACAGATGTTGAGGTTGGGGAGAAAAGGAAACACTTATATATTGCTGGTGGAATGTAAATTAGTTTAGCCACTGTGGAAAGCATTTTGGAGATTTCTCAAAAGAACTGAAAAACAGAACTACCATTCAACCTAGCAGTGCCATTACTGGGCATATACCTAAAGAAAAATAAATTGTTCTACCATAAAGACACCTGTACTCAATCACAGTATTATTCCCAATAGTAAAGAAATGGAATCAACCTACGTGCATATTAATGGTGGACTGGATAAAGAAAATGTGGTACATATAAACCATGGAATACTACACAGCCATAAAAAATAATGAAATAATGTCCTTTGTAGCAACAGGAATGTATCTGGAGGCCATAATCCTAAGCAAATTAATGCATGAATAGAAAACCAAATACCACATATTCTCATTTGTAAGTTAGAGCTAAACATTTAGTACACATGGACATAAAGATGGGAATTACAGACACTGCAGACCGTTAGAGTGGAGAGGGAGAGAGAGTGCAAGGGTTGAAAAACTACCTATTGGGTACTATCCTCACTAACTGAATAATGAGATCATCCATACCCCAAACTTCAGCATCATGCAAGGTACCCATGCAACAAACTTGCATGTGTACCCCTTGAACCTAAAATAAAAGCTGAAATAAACAAATAAAAATGCCAAGGCAATGGTGGTGTGTTTTCCAGTTCTGCGTAAGATTATACAGGAAAGAGTGTACTACTGTCTAAGTCTGTGTTGATTTTCATGTGAGCAAATTCACTTCTCTTTTTCCTTCCATCTTGACTTTTCACAGTCTTTAGTCCCACATGGGAATATATTTTATTTTAGTGCTTTGCAACTTAAGCTCAGAACTAAAACATATTGTCCTTCCTGACTTTAAACCCATTCTTAATTATCTAGGTGGTAGCCCATTGCCAACCGAGTGAATACATTTTTTTGTTTGTTTTTACAATATATGCCTATAGTTCATACATGGTTCTCTATTATTTTTGCTGGTAGTTTTCCTAAAGGCTAACAGAGAGCTTGGGGGATTTATTCTGTGTGACACACCTGTTGTCTTTTCATCACAGGTTCAAATGTTGCCCAGTCTCTGGGGAAAAGCAAATCAGCAGCAGCAGATGCTGTTTTCATTCTACTCATTCCAGTTTTGACACAATTGTTCAGAATATGTGCCAAATGTTAACCGCTAGCTCATTCTCTTTCCAAATCCATGGTAAGGTTTTCAAAACTGTACTCTTCATTTAGCAATCTTTTGTTAAAACTATGTTCCCACCATCTTATTGGCAGAAAAGGGAAAGAGAGCTAGTAAGCATTCCTTTTTCTAACTGCAATGGTCTTCCCCTGGAATTCTATCAGGATCTATTTTATGCAAAATTATATATTCATTTTTTTAAGAGGAGACAAACTGGCTTGTGGAAAAGTAGTAGTACCACCTTAGGCATGAAATTCAAGGATAAATTGAAGAATATAAATACATTTGTGTAAGAAATAAGATAATATCACAACCTCATCAGTTCTAGTATGATCTTTTGTTGGATATGCCTAGTTTTGATCTTTGCCTTCCATATTGCATGCTTCCTCTCCACGCTGCATACCTCAGGAGGGGGTTATTCCAGAGGAATAATTCTCAGGGACTGCTTCAGTTAACTTATTTGTCACCTAGCTTCTGGTTGAGTGCAGCCAATAGAAAGCATAGGTATGGGATTAGCGGGTTGGAGAACATTTGGTTGGGGTATTTATTTCTATTGAAATTTTATCTTCATTTATCATGGAAAGATAGTTACATCCCTCTTCTGAAATGGTATTTGTAATATAATGGCTAGATTTACATTATAAAAACATTTACCTCCCCTATTAAAACATATGCATAATTTTCTCAAAACCTTGCTTTCACCTGTTTCATTGAAAATTATTTAATAAACCAATAAATTAATGACCTATAATGTCACAGCCCTTTCTCTGTTATTCATTAGTTTGGTGGCAAAAGAATGGAGAATGACCAGTTAACTTTTGTGAGAGGGGAGGAGGTCTCATTTTCTCAATGTAAAATGTAACAGTGGGATGGAAGTTAACTTTTTGGAGATGTCTCATTTTTTTGTGAATGTGAAATTTAATTACAAGAGTGAGGTTTTCTGGGTCTTGACCAGTCCCTATGCATTTATCTAATATAAATCCACGTGCCATGCTAAAGCTATCAGTAAAGACGAGCCCAAAGCTGAGAATATTTGCCTTGTATTATTCATGGGAAAATCATTGGTTGAGGATATTTCTTGGTTAGAATTATATCTTGGCTTTACTTCACAGATATGCTTTATACATATCAGACAATATCTGATTCACTCTATTATTATATTATTTGATTATTACATTATGGATTCAATAGAAAAACATTAATACCAGAAAAAGAGTGCAAAAGATAGTCTAGGTTTTTTGGGATCTCATAGTAATTCTTATAATAACATTGATTAGTAAAGGTCAATTTTGCATAGGTTACAAAAATATAGTTCTATAATCAAGACTGACAATAATTCTCTGCCTAAAATAGATACACTACTAGATAAGTTTCAAATTGATTTTACTGGATTAGTGGTTTTATATACATATGTATTTATATATAAGTAAATATATATATTTAAACATAAATCTGTTTTTGTTATATAAAAATATATATAGAAACAATATATATTACCAATTCATGCATTCATATATACATAAATATGTAGAGATAAATATTATAAATATTGCTATATATTTTATATATTTATAAGTATATATAAATATTGCTATATATATTATAAATATATATACATAAATGTATATTTATGTGTATATATGAACACATAAATGAATTGGTGATAACAAAGCAGAATATAAGTCTTTCCCTTTTACCTGAAAAGTAGTACTATCTCTTTCAAATTATTGGCTAATAGTTTATAGAGCTAAAGATGTTTCTCTGTGACAATTTATTTAAGATTTACAGCTTTTATGATAATCTAAGCCAATAATCATTCTAATACTTGAGCCTCTTTTCCCCAGAAAACTTACAATCATGGCAGAATGCAAAGGGGAAACGAGCACATCATCACATGGCAATGGGGGAGAGAGAGCGCGAGCGTGAGTGCGCCAACGGGGAAGTGAAACACACTTTTAAACAACCAGATCTTGAAAGAACTCACTCACTATAATGAGAACAGCAAGGGGGTATCCGACACCATGATACAATCATCTCTCACTAGGTCCCTCGCCTAACTGGGGATTACAATTCAACATGAGGTTTGGGTGGGGACGCGGAGCCAAACCAAAACACCATCCATTTCTTTTGTGCATCTCGAAATCGACTAATTATTTGATCATGTTTTAAAACCGAAGTATAAACCCAACCCATCTTTTGGAATGGTAGATCATATCCAAATCAGCAATATTAGTTCTAGATTAGATATAATTTTAGTCATAGTACGTTAAATTCCTTTCTCCATGTTCTAGCCCAGTCATCTTGGTTCAATTTCTTAATCTCATTAAGCTTCAGTTTTGTCTTCTATGATTGGCACAACATATAGTGCATACTTAACAGAATATTTTAAAGATTAATTGAAAAATGCACACAAAGCTCAGAGTACAACACCTGGCACATAACAGATATTCAAATATTGGTTTTGTTGCTGTTTTTGTTTTTCACTAATCTGGCCCTAGTAACAGAATAAGATTTGTTTTTAAACAGTTTATTTTTTAGAGCAGTTTTAGGTTCATAGCAAACTTTAGCAGAATGTACAGAGAATTTCCATATTTCCCCTGTCCCTACACATGAGCAGCCTCCCCATTATCAAATTTCCTAACAGTGTACTACAATCTTTACAAACAATGAACCTATATTGACACATCTTTATCACCCAAAGTCCAAAGCTTACATTAATGTTTACCCATGGTGTTGTACATTCTATGGGTTTAGACAAACGCATAAGGACATGTATCCCCCATTATAGTATCATACAGAATAGTTTCATTGCCCTAAAAATTTTTTATGTGCTCTGCCTATTCATCCTTCCCTCCTCCCTAATCCTGGTAA
This sequence comes from Theropithecus gelada, assembly GCF_003255815.1. Classification (NCBI taxonomy): domain Eukaryota; kingdom Metazoa; phylum Chordata; class Mammalia; order Primates; family Cercopithecidae; genus Theropithecus; species Theropithecus gelada. Next base: position 36,054,058 of record NC_037682.1, read on the forward strand.
TCATTGTTCTTTTTACCATCTCCATAGTTTCACCTATTGCAGAAGGTCATACAGTTGAAATCATATAGTATGTGGTCTTCCCATTTTGTCTTATTTGACTTAGTAATATGCATTTAAATTTATTCCACATCTTTTTAAGGTTTGATAGCTCACTTTCTTTAAGCACTGAATAATTGTTTGGGTATATCACAGTTTGTTTATACATTCATCAACTTAAGGACATCTTGGTTGCTTCCCGGATTTGACAATTATGAATAAAGGGTCTATAAACATTCATGTGCAAGTTTTTATGTGGATACAAGTTTTTGCCGCCTTTGGGTAAATATCGAGGAGCACAATTGCTGTATTATATGGTAAGAGCATGCTTAGTTTTGTAAAATACTGTAATACTGTCTTCCAAAGTCATTGCACCATCTTGTATTCCTTCCAGCAATGAAAGAGACTTCTATTGTTCCACATCCTTGCCGTATTTGTTGTCCATGTTCTGGATATTGGCCATTGTAATAGGTATGCAGTGATACACAATGTTGCTTTAATTTACATTTCTCTGATGGCATATGATGTAGAGGCTCTTTTCATATGCTTATTTGCCATTGTATCTTATTGGATAAGGTGCCTATTTAGACTTTTGGCCCATTTAAAAAATCTGATTTTCTTATTGTTGAGTTTTAAGAGTTTCTATATTTTGTATAACACGACTTTATTATATATATATGCTTTGGAAATATTTTCTCCTAGCCTGTGTCTCCTCTTTTTAGTATCTTGACAGTGTCTTTTATGGAGCATATTTTTAAAAGATAAAATACAGCTTATCATGTTTTCATGGATTGCTTCTTTGGTTTTTATTCTACATTAACTTATTTCTTCTGATTATTTGTCTTTGTTTATACAGCTCCATGTTTCTGACCTGTGTATTTTTCCTTCTCCCTAAAGAACTTCTTTTAACATTTCTTACAAGGCAGGTCTACTGACAACACATTTCCTCAGTGTTTATTTTTCTGAGAAGCTTTTATTTCTTCTTCACTTTTGAAGAATATTTTTTCAGGCTACAGAATCCTAGGTTGGTGTTTTTTTTTTTTTTTTTTTCTTTTTTTAATTGTTACTGTTTTTCTTTCCCAACTCTTCAAATATTTTACCCCACTTTCTTCTTGCTTGCATGGCTTCTGAGAAGAAGTCAGATCCAGTTCTTATCTCTGTGCCCCTATAAGTAAGGTGTTTTCCCCCTCTGGCTCCTTTCACAATTTTTTTTCTTCATCTCTGATTTTCTATAGCTTGAAAATAATTATGCCTAGATGAAGTTTTCTGGCATTTATCTGACTTGGTGTTCTCTGAGCTTCCTGGATTTGCAGGTTGGGGTCTTATTTCGAGAAAAAAAAAAGTAGTAATCATTGTTTCAAATATGTCTTGCATTTTTTTCTTCTTTCTTCTCTTTTTAGGCTTTCCATTATGTGTGTGTTACACCATTTCTAGTTGACCCTCAGTTCTTGGATATTCTGCTCTTTATCTCAGGTTTTCTCTTTCTTTTTGATTTTTCAGCAGTTTCTATTTTCAGAGATATCCTCAAGCTCAGAGATTTTTTTTTTTTCCCTCAGCTCTGTCCAGTCTACTAATAAGCCCATCAAAAAATTCTCCATTTCTGTTACAGGGATTCTGATCTTTAGCATTTCCTTTTGTTTCCCTCTGAGAATTTCCATCTTTTTGCTTACATTGCCCATCTGTTCTTACATGCTATCTACTTTAACCATTGGAATCCTTAGCATATTAATCATAAGTTTTTCTTTAATTCCCAGTCAGATAATATCAATATATCTCTCCTATCTGAGTTTAATTTAGATGCTTATTTTTTTACAAACTAAGCTTTTTGCCTTTTAATGTCGTTTAACATTTATAGCTGGACATGATAAATATACTAGGTAAAAGGAACTGCAGTAAATAGGCCTTTAGTCATGCGGTGTTAAGGAATGGGGGAAAGGAAGCATTCTATAGTACTGTCATTAGGACTTAATGTATTAGTCAGCCTGTGCCTCTAGATTGTGAACTTTAGTATGCTTCTCATTCCTGCCTCAGATGGAACATGTTGGCTGGAGCGAGTTACAGTTGAGTTTTCCTCCAGGTTAGTTAGGCTCCGATAAAACTCCAACAGTTTAGGTTCTGGTTAAATGGTATCGTCCCAGGGCAACCCTTGTGAGGAAGGAAAAAATGCTGTGGTGTATTTTAAAATGATCCTTTGTTCCTTCCCTCTGCTGGAAGCATGAAGGGATTTTTCTCTGATATTTACAGTGAGAATCTGGTCAAGTTCCTGGAGGTAAAACTCAAAAAAATGTGTCCCTCCATTACTGGATCCCCTGGAGTTTTTAACTCTCAAACTTGTCCATGCTGAACTTCTAGCAATTCATCAATTACATTTTAGGTTTTCTTATTTGGGCACTGGTTCACACAGAAATCACTGCTTGTGGGTTTTGCTCAGGTAAGTTGAGATTCTCTGTATTTGCTTCTCTGTCCCTCCAATTTTGAGGGCAGTGGTTGGCACAATGACCTTACTTCTCTGTCAAATCTGAAATGAGTTGCTTATTTTTCAGCCTGTTCTTCTTTGTACTGGTTGTTAGATGGAGTAGAACTTTCAAGCTTCTCACATATCAGACGGAAAACCTAAGTAGATTTTTAGAAATTGAAAATGCTTCTATTTTTTTACTGGTCTGGAAACCCAAGATTATTGAAAATTCTTAGTGTATCAATTTACTCATTTGATATTGAATAGAATGTGGTTTTCTTCTTGGCCAGGAAAAATGTAGCACATTCTGCAATATATCTTAGGGGAAAATTAGTTCCAAGGGAAAGATCTGTCTTTTATGCATACGGAAGGTCTGGCTAGCATTTGGGCTCTATGGAAAATGTGTTCATATATCTTTAGCTAGGACAAAGTCTACACAAAATGTTAATAGCAAACTGCAAAGTCATGGAAACTGTAGGACTTGCACATAAATATGGAAAATGTTCTTGAAAGGCAGAGTATTTGGGTGGGTTTAGATTCTTGAAAACAAGACCAAAAAAATGTAATATCTTTATACCTTGCAGATGCAGATGAGCCATGGGAATTTGATTTATATTGCTAGAGAAAAGGGCAGTGATAGGATTAGGTTTTTCTCTATTGATTACCTCTGTTTAATTAGACTGCTTGAAAAACTTCTCTGTGAGGCATTAGAACTCCTTTGGAGTTGCTTAATTTCCTCAAGAAAAAAATAAACTTCATAGATGGTGCCAAGGAATTTGCCTTAAGTTCAGAAAAATTATAAGAGCTCCAATGTGTAAAAATAAAAAATACATTATAGAAATAAAGTGTTGGAACTTCTAATTTTGAAAGGATTGTAGGAATTGTGGATTTTACACTTCTGAAGTAGAGGAATAATCAGATGATGAGTTACTCACAGGTTTTTTTCTCATAAGCAAATAAGAAAAGGAAGCAAACACTTAGTTCATTGCCTGTGCTGGAATCTGAGAAGCTAAATTTAATGTTACTCATTTAAACTTGTAAACAACTATGTGAGATAGGTAATATTATCACTACAAGAATATTACTAAACATAGAAAGATAAAATAACTTGCTCAGGGCACATAGCTAGCAGCTGACTGAGCTGGTATTCACTTGAGTTTACTTTATAAACTCTTTCCATTGATAAACACCACAGTACAGTCAGAGACAGTACAGTTCAATCTCCCTGAGGAAAACATTGGTAAATGCCAATTTGGTCTTCTAAAGCTTCTTTGGGAAACATGGTGTCTTCGTTTGTTTTGTGCTATGACAAAATACCAAAGACTAGGTAACCTATACTTAACAGAAATTTATTGACTCCCAGTTTTGGAGGCTGAAAAGTTTAATATCCAGCTGCTGGAATCTGGTGAGGGACTTCTTGATGCGCCTTCCCATGACATAAGGCAGAAGAGCCAGGAGAAGGCAAGAGGGGGCCAAAACCCGACATTTTATAATGGCATCAGTCCCACCCATGAAGGGACCCCTCCTGGTCTAATCACCTCTTTAAACTGTCACCTGTTAATAACATTATTATGGCAATCAAAGTTCAATATGAGTTTTAAAGAGGATAAATATTCAAACTGTAGCTTTCCAATCCTGGTCTCTCAAAACTCATGTCTTTCGGACATACAAAATGCGTTCTTTCCATCCCAACAGTCCCAGAAGTCTCAACTCATCCCAGCATTAACTCAAAAGCTAAGTCCAGAGTCTCATCCAAATCAGATATATGTGAGAGTCAAGGCACAATTCATCCTGAGGCATATTTCCCTCCAGTTGTGAGCCTATAAAATTAAACAAGTTATGAGCTTCCAAAACGCAATGCCGTTAACAGACATGGAATAAACTTTCCCATTTCCCAGGGAAAAATTGGAAAGAAAAATGAAATAGGTCACAGGATATACAAAACCCAACAGGGTGAACAATCTAAATCCTAAAGCCTGAAAATAATCTTTGACACTATGTCCAGCTTTCCACACTCACTGGGGTAGGGATTGGGTCCCCATGGGCTTGGAAAGCCCTGTCTCCATGGCTTTGCTTGGCTCAGCAAAATGAGTAGTTCTCACAAGTTTTCTTGTGCCTGCAGCTCTTCCTGGCTAGTGCTGCACACGGGTAGCTTTACTATTCTAGGGTCTCAGGAGCAGCTTCACCCACATGGCTCTAGTAAGCACTATCCTATTGGAGGTTGTCTGTAGTGCCCTCCTACCACAAATCTCTCTCCCAATCTCCAGGCTATCCATGACATCCATTGAAATCTAGGTAGAGGAAGCCATGTCCCCACAGGTCTTGGATTCTGTGAACCCCACAAAATTAGTACCACATGGACATTGCCAAGGTTTACAGTTTGTAACTTCCAGAAGGGCTGCTCAAGCCACACCTGAGCCTGCTTGAGCCATAGCTGGGGTAGATGAAGAGTACCAGAATTCAGGGAGTGGAGATTTGAGGTACCTCTGAGCAATGTACCCCAAGGTCCTTAGTGTACTTTTGACATCTCTTTTGGCATAGTTTATTTCCTCAGGCCTTGTCATTCTGGGCCTATGATGGAAGGGGCCACACTGGAAATCTCAGAAGCATCTTTGGGGTCATTCTCCCATTATCCTGATGAATAGTCTCTGGCTTTGTTCTTCTATCTGTACTAATCTTATAAAATGGTCACTGAGAGTCTCCTAAATCTTCATGCTGTGTGGTATAGCTTGGATCTATGTCCCTGCCCAAATCTCATACAGAAATGTAATCCCAATGTTAGAAGCAGGGCCTGGTGGGAGGTGATTGGATCATGGGGATGGATTCATATGAATGGTTGAGCACCATCTCTCTTGGTACTGTCCTCAAAATAGTGAGTGAGTTCTCATGAGATGTGGTCATTTAAAAGTGTGTAACACCTCTTCCCTCACTCTTGCTTCTGCTCCAACCATGTAAAAGTCCTGCTTCCTATTGACCTGCCACCATGATTGTAAGTTTCTTGAGGCCTCCCCAGAAGCTGAGCAGATGCCAGCATCAGGATTCCTGTACAGCCTGTGGAACTGTCAGCCAGTTACAACTTTTTACTTTACAAATTACCTAGTCTCAGGTATTTCTTTATTCCACTGTGATTCCCTTTTAATTATAAATTCACTCTTTAATTTTTCTCTTCCTGTATTTTACTCTATGTGGTTAAAGAAGCCAAGAAGCACCCTGAACGTTTTGCTGCTCAGATATTTCTTTCACCAGAAATCCTACTTTATCAGTCTTAAATTCTGCCTTCTATAAAACCACCAAATCAATGGACACAATTCAGCCAAGTTCTTTGCCACTTTATAAGAAGAATGGACTTTGGTTCAGTTCCCAATACCTTGCTCTTCCTTTCCACCTGATACCTCATCAGAAATGCCTTTGCCATCCACATTTCTACCAACATTCTGATCATGACCATTTATGTAATATCTAAGAGGTTTCAGGCTTTCCCTACAACTATTTTCTCCTTCTGAGCCCTCACCAGAATCACCCTTAATTATCTGTTCAGCATTCACTTTAAAACTCTTTCAGTCACTACTCATTACCAGATTCCAAAGCTGCTTCTACAGGTTTATATATCTGTCACAGCAACACCCAACTTTTCTGGTACCAATATTTTGTCTTAGTCCATTTGTGCAGCTATAACAGCATGATATAGACTGGGTAATTTATGATGGATAGAAATTTATTGGTTTACAATCCTAAAGGCTGGGAAGTTCAGTATCATGCTGCCAGCATTTGGCAGGGGCCTCCTTGCTCCCATGGTAGAAGGCAGAAAGGCCAAGAGAGGGCAAGAGAAGGTCATCCTTCTTTATAATGGCAGCAATACCACCTATGAGGATACAGCCCTCATGGCCTCTTAAATCACCTCTTAAAGGCTCCAACTCTTAATACTGTTAAAATAGCCATTACATTTTACAGCGCTTTGGAGGAGACAAACATTTAAACCATTGCCCATGGCTAATAAAATAGATGTGTAACACATATATATCACCAAAAGTTGTTCAGACTGGCAATTTGTATGACTAGGAGAAAAGTGTATTTTCAATAACACCCATAGAGCATCCTTTTTCATCATTCTGGTAAAGAAACCTGGGAACCGGAAAAGGAGACCAGCTTTAGAGAGCAATGATTGAGGAAGAAAGTTAGTAGCATGGCTGGCTCTGAGGCAATCCAACTACCTGCTTCATAAAGCAAGGGCCCCACTAAGCATGGCTCTACCTGTTTGCTCAGGAGGCTTTTGGCTGTAAGTGACAGGAAATTTAAATAATACTAGTTAAAAAATTTAGGAATGTTTTCACCAGTTTAACAGAAAGTTGAGAAGTGATCTGATGTTAAAACGGACTTAATCAAGTGGCTCTGGTTCAATGTCCTGCGAATTGCTTGGTTCTACCCTCCTCAGTGTGCTGACTTCATTCTTAAGTGGATGAGAGGATGATGCCTTTGGAATCCACATCCACTCCTCACAAAAAACAAAATAATAAAGGTTATCTATTCCTGCATCTTTCTTGAGAGTGCTTGCCTGAAAGCTCCCAACAAACTCTCATTCTGGTTGATTCCAGCTGGGCCAAGTCATTTTCTCAATCTACGGCTATTGCCAGAAGAAGGAAATGTTAGGTGCACATGTCAAATGGAAACACCACTGGACAAAATCAGGATTCTTTTGGGAAAGAGGAAAGATTAGATGATCAACATTTTTTCATTGCTGACCACATAGAACACTGCATATGTCCCAGAATGGTTTGAAGAGAGCTTAAATTCAGTAAATTTAGATGGAACTTATGATCAAGGTGAAGACGTGAAATTAGCACTAGAATTTGAAGCTGAACAAAATACACGAAGGCAGAATTTATAAATTCAGAAGTGAGATCTTTGCTGCAGAATTATCACCTGGTAAATAAAATTTATGATACTGAAATCCTCTCAAAATTGAGAAGACAAATTTATCATAATTTTTTCTAAAACATAATCTACTATACTAATTTGCTGATTAATGTTCAATTTTAAAAATTCTATCTTTATACTTTCAATTTTAGAAAAATTCTAAATATCTAGAAAGTTTATCTATAGAGAGAAGCTGAATATATATAATTCAACTTCTTATATATATTTATATATAATTATATATATAAACATATAACTTCAACTAAGTAATGAAATCATTACTTATCTTACCATCCCTGAGATAAGCATTGATAATATTTTAAGTATACTTTTAATCTATTTTTAAATATATTTTTCTTTTGAGACAGAATCTCACTCTGTCTCACAAGCTGGAGTGCAGTGATGTGATCTCTGCTCACTGCAACCTCCGCCTCCCAGGTTCAAGTGATTCTTCTGCCTCAGTCTCCCGAGTAGCTGGGATTACAGATGTGCACCACCATGCCTGGCTAATCTTTGTATTTTTAGTAGAGATGGGGTTTCACCATGTTGGTCAGGCTGGTCTCAAACTCCGACCTCAAGCAATCCACTCACCTCGGCCTCCCAAAGCGCTGGGATTACAGGCGTGAGCCACCACACCCAGCCGTTAACTATATATATATATACATATATATATATATATATACACACACACATATATATATATATATAATCTCTTTTAACAGAGAAATTTCAATCACACTTTCTATTTATTTTGTTTTGTAAATTTATACTTTTTTATACAATAATTAAATATATATTTAAATATATTTTTTAATTTCTCTAATTTTCTAATTTGTCTCTTTTATAGAGCTATGGTTAGTTTCAACACAACAGAAATTGCTTTGAAGTGGCAAACCTATTTCCAAACAATTTCTTATAGCAGTAAGATATTGCCACTTACAATATGATATGATAACAATATGATACCACAGGGTAGGTCACATGTTCTAGATAAACTTTTCTAAAATTCTAATTGTTAGATTTTTTTTTTCTCTTAAGAGTGGAATATTAGCACTTTCATCTCATAAAGGCTGATTCTCATTCTCACCTTCCCTGAAGTTTGGAAACAATGAAATGATAGGCAATAAATTCCATATGCATCATGTCTGAAATATCTTATAATTTACTAACCAGAAAACAGTTTCTGAACCAGACTGGTTACTATAAACTCATTTTCAATTCAGGACGCACCTATATTTTCATAAGTATATTCTGTCTAAAAGAGTTTTTTGCAAGGCAATTATTTGATACGTCACTCATCTGAGATACATCATCCAAAGTGGAGTAACCATTATCAAGACAATGCATTGAACGCACTGCTTCTCCCTATCACACTCTAGTTCTTTACTTAATTCTGCACCCAGTCTCTGTTCTTTACATGTAAGTAGTAAGACATATCTCTGGAATCCTAGTATCTTTTAACCTATTATAGAAAAAACAGGTTAGAGTTTCTAATGAAAATATTTAAATCCTCTTTAATTCTCATGTGAATTATAGCCATGGGAAAACTATTTTCAAAAATAATAAAATTAAATTCTATTAATATGGTTATCCATATATTGTCACCGGAGTTACCTCATTCTACCTTGCATATCGTAGATATTTTCTTAAATTTCATTTTCCCTGCTTAATTATAAACACCTCTAAAGCAGTGGTCAGGTATTAGTTATTATGCCTACTCTCCTATTTCTAATAGTGTTCTACAGTCAAAATAGCATTTGTTAAATTATACAGATAAAGGACAGAGGAGAAAAAGTCATAGCTACACAAGTTTATCTCAAAATTATTTATGATTCTCTATCTCTTACTTTAAGACTCAGTAGATCTACTCAAATTCCACATTTAGTTTTCCTGATTTACTTTTAGCATCTCTTCTATATCATTTTAATTGGAAACAAAAAGTCCACCAAGTTTTGAAAAACAATTTGAGAACACTTAGAATAAGGCTGCTAAAAATAGAATTATCACACTATAATGTATGAGACTTCAACATCCAGCTCTAATGGAGTAATGGAGAATGGATTTATTTTTGAAAACAGAGACACAATAGAGAAAATCAACAAAAACAAGACTTGATTCTTCGAAGAGATCAATAAAATGGATAAATCTTTAGTCCGATTAAAAAAAAAAAAAAGACCAGGCGCAGTGGCTCACGCCTGTAATCCCCGCACTTTGGAACACTGAGGTGGGCGAATTGCAAGGTCAGGAGACCAAAACCATCCCGGCTAACATGGTGAAACCCTGTTTCTACTAAAAATACAAAAAATTAGCTGGGCTTGATGGCAGGCACCTGTAGGCGGAGCTTGCAGTGAGCCGAGATGGCGCCACTGCACTCCAGCCTGGGTAACAGGGCAAGACTCTGTCTCAGGAAACAAAACAAAAAAACAAAAACAAACAAACAAAAACAACCATTAACAAAACGGAAGAAACATATTACTAACACCAGAAACAAAATAGAGAACTTAACTATAGGTCCTACAGTTAACAGTATAAGGTACTATAATGAACAAATTTCACAAGTTTCTTGATAGATACAAACTATCAAATCTTCTTAAAGAAGAAAGAGATAATCAGAGTAAAGCTAGACATATTAAAAATGAATTTGCAGTTGAAAAGCTTTATGCCAAGAGAACTCCAGGTGCATATGGTTTCATTAATGACTCCTCCCAAAACTTTAAGAAAGTAGTAATTCCAATTCTAAACAAAATCCTCAAGGAAATTTAAGACTTTCCCACTTAACTCATGAGATCAGGGTTCCCCTCGTAAAAAAAATTCAACAAAAATACTACAAGAAAGTAAATGTAAAGAGCAGCATCACTCATGAACATGGACACAATGCCTAACATATTGAAAACAGGAATATATTACTATAGTAACACAATATATGAAAAAATCTATATGATCATTTCAATAAATATGAAAAATTATTTAACAAAATTCACCACCCAGTGAATTTTTACACACACACACACACACACACACACACACACACAAATCCTCAAACTAGGATTAGTAGGAAATGTCCTTAAATTTGTAAAGCTCATCTAGGAAAAACTTATAGCTAATATTAAACATAATGGGAATAAATGGGATCATTCCCTTTGTAAGATCAGATCCATGGTAAAATTAAAACAGCAGCAGCAGTAATAACAAAAGATCATTTTGGAGGTCATAGCCAATGTAGATGTAAAAATAGAAACACATAATTAAAAAACAAAACTATATTTGCAGAGTGAGGGTCACTTTCATAGAATAAATTAAGAAATCTACAAAAATGCTTCTAGAACTAATACATAAATTTGACAAGGTTACAGTATAAAAAGTCAAAATGGGAATAGTATTTCCTAGAGGTACTATATCCAAAATATATAAAGAATTTTCAAAATTCAATACTAAGAAAACAAACTCTTAATTTTTAAAAATAGGCAAAAGAGTCTAGCAGAAACTTTACCAAGGAAGACACACAAAGAGTAAAGTTTATGAAAAAATGTTTAATATTGTTAATAACAAAAATGCATATGAAAACACAATGAGATAGGACTGCACACTCACAAGAATGACTAAAATTGTAACAAACAACTGACAAAACCAAGTACTGACAAAGATTTTATTTAGATCTAGTTCTAAGAATTAGAAGAGCTTCGAATTACACAAATGAATGCAATTTTCATAAGTGTGGTCTCAGAATATGTAGAGGGGTCAACAGGAAATGGTTCTTCAGAGTCTGTCTCCAGTGGGTATATAATATGGGTATAATATGGGTATTTGCAGATTTCTTAGTTTATTCTATGAAAGTGACCATCACTCTTCAAATAAAGATAGTTTTATTTTTTAATTATGTGTTTCTATTTCTTCATCTACATTGGCTATGACCTCCAATATCTTTTGTTATTGCTGCTGCTGTTGTTTTAATTTTACCATGCATCTGATCTTACAAAGGGAATGATTCCATTTATTCCCATTAAGTTTAATATTAGCATGGGCGGAGCAAGATGGCCGAATAGGAACAGCTCCAGTCTCCAGCTCCCAGCACCAGCGACACAGAAGATGGGTGATTTCTGCATTTTCAACTGAGGTACCGGGTTCATCTCACTAAGGAGTGCCGGACAATCAGTGCTGGTCAGCTGCTGCAGCCCAACCAGCAAAAGCTGAAGCAGGGGAAGGCATCTCCTCACCTGGGAAGTGCAAGGGGGAAGGGAATCCCTTTTCCTAGCCAGGGGAACTGAGACACACAACACCTGGAAAATCGGGTAACTCCCACCCCAATACTGCGCTTTACCAAAGATCTTAGCAAACGGCACATCAGGAGATTATATCCCACACCCAGCCGGGAGGGTCCCATGCCCACAGAACCTCTCTCATTGCTAGCACAGCAGTCTGAGATCCAACTGCAAGGCAGCAGCCAGGCTAGGGGAGGGGCGCCCACCATCGCTGAGGCTTAAGTAGGTAAACAAAGCCGCTGAGAAGCTCGAACTGGGTGGAACCCACAGCAGCTCAAAGAGGCCGGCCTGTCTCTGTAGACTCCACCTCTGGGGACAGGGCATAGCTAAACAGATAAACAAACAAAAAGCAGCAGAAACCTCTGCAGATGCAAATGACCCTGTCTGACAGCTTTGAAGAGAGCAGTGGATTTTCCCAGCACGGAGGTTGAGATCTGAGAATGGACAGACTGCCTGCTCAAGTGGGTCCCTGACCCCTGAGTAGCCTAACTGGGAGACATACCCCACTAGGGACAGACCGACACCCCACACCTCACACGGCGGGGTACACCCCTGAGACGAAGCTTCCAAAGCAAGAATTAGACAGGTACACTTGCTGTTCAGCAATATTCTATCTTCTGCAGCCTCTGCTGCTGATATACAGGCAAACAGGGTCTAGAGTGGACCTCAAGCAATCTCCAACAGACCTGCAGCTGAGGGTCCCGACTGTTAGAAGGAAAACTATCAAACAGGAAGGACACCCACACCAAAACCCCATCAGTTCGTCGTCATCATCATCAAAGACCAAAGGCAGATAAAACCACAAAGATAGGGGAAAAGCAGGGCAGAAAAGCTGGAAATTCAAAAAATATGAGTGCATCTCCCCCTCCAAAGGAACGCAGCTCATTGCCAGCAACGGATCAAAGCCGGATGGATAATGACTTTGACGAGTTGAGAGAAGGCTTCAGTTCATTAAACTTCTCAGAGCTAAAGGAGGAATTACATACCCAGTGCAAAGAAACTAAAAATCTTGAAAAAAGAATGGAAGAATGGATAACTAGAATAATCAATGCAGAGAAGGCCATAAACAAACTGACAGAGATAAAAACCATGACACGAGAAATATGTGACAAATGCACAAGCTTCAGTAACCAATTTGATCAACTGGGAGAAAGAGTATCAGCGATTTGGGATCAAATGAATGAAATGAAGCAAGAAGACAAGTCTAAAGAAAAAAGAGGAAAAAGAAATGAACAAAGCCTTCAAGAAGTATGGGATTATGTAAAAAGACCAAATCTACGTATGATTGGAGTGCCTGAAAGTGAGGGGGAAAATGGAGCCAAGTTGGAAAACTCTCTTCAGGATATCATCCAGGAGAACTTCCCCAACCCAGTAGGGCAGGCCAACATTCAAATCCAGGAAATACAGAGAACGCCACAAAGATACTCCTTGAGAAGAGCAACTCCAAGACACATAATTGTCAGATACACCAAAGTTGAAATGAAGGAAAAACTGTTAAGGGCAGCCAGAGAGAAAGGTTGGGTTACCCACAAAGGGAAGCCCATCAGACTAGCAGCAGATCTCTCAGCAGAAACTCTACAAGCCAGAAGAGAGTGGGGGCCAATATTCAACATTCTTAAAGAAAAGAATTTTAAACCCAGAATTTCATATCCAGCCAAAGTAAGTTTCATAAGTGAAGAAGAAATAAAATCCTTTACAGATAAGCAAATGCTTAGAGATTTTGTCACCATCAGGTCTGCCTTACAAGAGACCCTGAAGGAAGCACTAAACATGGAAAGGAACAACTGGTACCAGTCACTGCAAAAACATGCTAAAATGTAAAGGAAGAAACTGCATCAACTAATGAGCAAAATAACCAGTTAATTTCATAATGACAGGATCAAGTTAACACATAACAATATTAACTTTAAATGTAAATGGACTAAATGCTCCAATTAAAAGACACAGACTGGCAAACTGGATAAAGAGTCAAGACCCATCAGTCTGCTGTATTCAGGAGACCCATCTCACATGCAGACACACACATAGGCTCAAAATAAAGGGATGGAGGAAGATCTACTAAGCAAATGGAAAACAAAAAAAAAAGCAGGGGTTGCAATCCTAGTCTCTGATGAAACAGACTTTAAACCATCAAAGATCAAAAGAGACAAAGCCATTACATAATGGTCAAGGGATCAATTCAACAGGAATGGCTAACTATCCTAACTACATATGCACCCAATACAGGAGCACCCAGATTCATAAAGCAAGTCCTTAGAGACTTACAAAGAGACTTAGACTCCCATACAATAATAATGGGAGACTTCAACACCCCACTGTCAACATTAGACAGATCAACAAGACAGAAAGTGAACAAGGATCTCCAGGAATTGAACTCAACTCTGCACCAAGCGGACCTAATAGACATCTACAGAACTCTCCACCCCAAATCAACAGAATATACATTATTCTCAGCACCACGTTCCACTTATTCCAAAATTGACCACATAATTGGAAATGAAGCACTCCTCAGAAAATGTACAAGAACAGAAATTATAACAAACTCTCTCTCAGACCACAGTGCAATCAAACTAGAACTCAGGACTAAGAAACTCAATCAAAACCGCTGAACTACATGGAAACTGAACAACCTGCTCCTGAATGACTACTGGGTACATAACGAAATGAAGGCAGAAATAAAGATGTTCTTTGAAACCAATGAGAACAAAGATACAATATACCAGAATCTCTGGGACACATTTAAAGCAGTGTGTAGAGGGAAATTTATAGCACTAAATGCCCACAAGAGAAAGCAGGAAAGATCAAAAATTGACACTCTAACATCACAGTTAAAAGAACTAGAGAAGCAAGAGCAAAAACATTCAAAAGCTAGCAGAAGGCAAGAAATAACTAAGATCAGAGCAGAACTGAAGGAGATAGAGACACAAAAAACCCTCCAAAAAATCAATGAATCCAGGAGTTGTTTTTTTGAAAAGATCAACAAAATTGATAGACCGTTGGCAAGACTAATAAAGAAGAAAAGAGAGAAGAATCAAATTGACGCAATAAAAAATGATAAAGGGGATATCACCACAGACCCCACAAAAATACAATCTACCATCAGAGAATACTATAAACACCTCTACGCACATAAACTAGAAAATCTAGAAGAAATTGATAATCTCCTGGACACTTACACTTTCCCAAGACTAAACCAGGAAGAAGTTGAATCCCTGAATAGACCAATAGTAGGCTCTGAAATTAAGGCAATAATTAATAGCCTACCAATGAAAAAAAGTCCAGGACCAGATGGATTCACAGCTGAATTCTACCAGAGGTACAAGGAGGAGCTGGTACCATTCCTTCTGAAACTATTCCAATCAATAGAAAAAGAGAGAATCCTCCCTAACTCATTTTATGAGGCCAACATTATCCTGATACCAAAGCCTGGCAGAGATACAATAAAAAAAGAGAATTTTAGACCAATATCCCTGATGAACATCGATGCAAAAATCCTCAATAAAATACTGGAAAATCGAATCCAGCAGCACATCAAAAAGGTTATCCACCATGATCAAGTGGGCTTCATCCCTGGGATGCAAGGCTGGTTCAACATATGCAAATCAATAAACATAATCCAGCACATAAACAGAACCAAAGACAAAAACCACATGATTATCTCATAGATGCAGAAAAGTCCTTTGACAAAAATTCAACAGCCCTTCATGCTAAAAACGCTCAATAAATTTGGTATTGAAGGAACGTACCTCAAAATAATAAGAGCTATTTATGACAAACCCACAGCCAATATCATACTGAATGGGCAAAAACTGGAAAAATTCCCTTTGAAAACTGGCACAAGACAGGGATGCCCTCTCTCACCACTCCTATTCAACATACTGTTGGAAGTTCTGGCCAGGGCAATCAGGCAAGAGAAAGAAATAAATGGTATTCAGTTAGGAAAAGAAGAAGTCAAATTGTCCCTCTTTGCAGATGACATGATTGTATATTTAGAAAACCCCATTGTCTCAGCCCAAAATCTCCTTAAGCTGATAGGCAACTTCAGCAAAGTCTCAGGATATAAAATTAATGTGCAAAAATCACAAGCGTTCTTATACACCAGTAACAGACAAAGAGAGACCCAAATCATGAATGAACTTCCATTCACAATAGCTTCAAAGAGAATAAAATACCTAGGAATCCAACTTACAAGGGATGTAAAGGACCTCTTCAAGGAGAACTACAAACCACTGCTCAGTGAAATAAAAGAGGACACAAACAAATGGAAGAACATACCATGCTTATGGATAGGAAGAAGCAATATCATGAAAATGGCCTTACTGCCCAAGGTAATTTACAGATTCAATGCCATCCCCATCAAGCTACCAATGACTTTCTTCACAGAATTGAAAAAAACTGCTTTAAAGTTCACATGGAACCAAAAAAGAGCCCACATTGCAAGACAATCCTAAGTCAAAAGAACAAAGCTGGAGGCATCACGCTACCTGACTTCAAACTATACTACAAGGCTACAGTAACCAAAACAGCATGGTACTGGTACCAAAACAGAGATATAGACCAATGGAACAGAACCGAGTCCTCAGAAATAATACCACACATCTACAGCCATCTGATCTTTGACAAACCTGACAAAACAAGAAATGGGGAAAGGTTTCCCTATTTAATAAATGGTGCTGGGAAAATTGGCTAGCCATAAGTAGAAAGCTGAAACTGGATCCTTTCCTTACTCCTTATACGAAAATTAATTCAAGATGGATTAGAGACTTAAATGTTAGACCTAATACCATAAAATCCCTAGAAGAAAACCTAAGTAATACCATTGAAGACATAGGCATGGGCAAAGACTTCATGTCTAAAACACCAAAAGCAAT